>NW_027211737.1:31462500-31725000 GCF_022749685.1 Semicossyphus pulcher | reverse complement strand
CTGCAGGACTCAACGCTAACATTAGTGTACGACTGAGAGCATCAGAAGCTTCGTCTCCTGTCACGCCGGGCCTCGGGTTTCAGCTGCTTACGGCTCAGAGCGCAGAATCAATCCATCTATGAAAGATATCCCAGCATGCACTGGGTGAGAGATGATGTACATCCAGTCTGTTGCAGGGCTGACTCAAGCAGATGTCTGTCCACCAATGAGCTGCAGGTTTCTGCCTGTTAAATGGAAGTTTTAACATAACAAAGCTGCAGACCTGCTCTTCATGAGTGCAAGTACATTCACTCAGGCCGTGTACTTCAGTAAAATATTCTGTAATACGGGCTGCACGGTGGTGCAGTGGTTAGCGCCTCACATCTAGAAGGTTCCTGGTTCGAACCTCGGTTCAGACGTAGCGGGCCTTTCTGTGTGGAGTCTGCATGTTCTCCCCGTGCATACGTGGATTCCCTCCGGGTGATCCGGCTTCCTCCCACAGTCCACAGACATGCTCGTTAGGTTCACTGGTGACTCTAAATCCCTGAAGAGGATAGGCGGTATAGATACTGGATGGATGGACGGATTCTGTAATACTTTATTACTTTTATTATTATTATTATATTATTTTTACTACAAGAAACCCTTGGTGAGGTAAAAGTACCATATTTAACACATAGGAGGGCAAATTTTTGTTGCAGAAATGTCTTTTTTCTACCCCCACAATCATCCTAAAACCCGTCAGGTTCATCTTGTGATCCAAAGTAAGGAGTCCAACCAAGAGCCTGGTAAGAAAGAAATGAGCTCGAGAGAAGCTACCACGGTTTAAAGCTGCTCGATCGTGGTGACCGAGAAAATCAGATCGCAGATACGAGCAGATGAAATGAGCTTCGCCCAGCATTAGTGTGTGGAGATCTTTCAAAGTCTGATCAGGTGGTACACGCATCTGATCAGGATACTGCTGAGGGAGGATTCCTGGCCCGTCTCACTGTTGGAGACTTCAGAGTCGACCTAGAACACACTGCACGGATTAAATATCTCATCTGGCCTGGGAACGCCTCAGATCACAGAGGAGGAGCTGGGAAACGTTACTTGTGAGAGGGACGCCTGGACTAGCTTAGTCTGCCATCAGAAGATGGATCGATGCTAGAACAATGATGCATTTCAGACACCTCGGAGGGTGACATGTTTCGACAACATATCAGAAATAAAGCTGATTGTCCCTGCCGTCACTTTAGCCAGGACGTTATCTTGTTCTTCGTGACGTTTGGTTCCTTATCACCCCAGATTATTGAGAACGTTCTGGTAAACCTCCTGACTTCGTGCGTACGTCCTCCCCTCAGCAGCAGCCGTGTTCAGTGTTCTCCCTCTGAGTTTCACGAGCCTCTAACAGAACCACCGTGTGGTTTCTTAATGATTTAATGATCTGCAGCTTCACAGATGGAAACTCGAAACACTCTCTCATTTACACTCTGCTGCAGCTTCCACTCGAACCACAGCTTCAACCTGCACACACTTCTGCAGGAGACTTTTCTACTGCTTCCTGTAAGTGTTTGTGTTTAACAGTGAAGACACATCATGAGAGCAGAATGAGAGATCTCTTCCTGACAGCGGGGTCAAAGACTTTATGGTGACTTGAGGTTAAAAGTCTTTGGAAACGATTATCTAAACGTCTGAAGGAGGTTGTGTTTCCACGTGTTACTGAGCGTCTGCTGCTGACACGCAACAACTCTCAGAAAGTTCAGTCTCTGGCAGAAAGCTCTCAGACAGATCCATTTATTGGCTCCAGGTTAATCTGGAGAGGTTTAGAAGAGATCTGGATCTGATGCCGCTCAAACTGGGACATGAGAGCAGATATCAGGATGGGACGAATTATCTTTTATTGGAAAGCAAGAGGGCTCACTCACGCTCCATTTAAATCTGATTAAAGTATGTCACCTGACAGGCTAAGACAGGGGTCACCTGACAGGCTAAGACAGGGGTCACCTGACAGGCTAAGACAGGGGTCACCAACAGGCAGCTCAGCTGGATTTTAGCAGCTCACCAGGGGGTTCACAGACTCTGTACAAAAAATCACACGACAATAAATGCGCCTTGAACGCCTCTTCCTACTTCAATCCAATCAAAGACACAGATGTCCCGCCCCCTTCAATACAAAACAATAGGATTGTACAAAAGGCTGCCTGTCTGATGACCTCACAGCTCCGCCCCCTCAGGTGCAGGTCTGCTCACATCAACCAGGTCTCTTCAGCTGTGAAGTTATGTTCAGTTAGCTGTTAGCATAGTTAGCAGGAGTGTGTTGGGTGTTGAACCGTGTGCGTCCTTACGAACTAAGTAAATACTTTGAGTTGTTGCAAGAAGTTGTAAAGTGTGAGTAACATGTTAGCGGTTAGCATCAGCGATTGGCACGTTAGCAGTTAGCATTAGCAATTAGCGCGCTAGCTAACAAATGTATAATCATATGCAACTGCATTGCTAACTAACTAACTTTGTCAACAAGAACTGTGTTGGATCCAAACTGACCCTTTATACACACACGTCACACATCAACACAAACTAACAACAGTGAGCCAGAAACTCCCGAGTTGTGCAAGGTAAAACTGGTGTTCTGTCAATGACGTCTGGTGGCTCTGAGCGGAGCGTTGTAACAGCTGTTTCTACTTTCAAACAAGAATCTTCCTCTGTAACACAAAGGTCTATCTCTGTAGGATCCTTTGTGTAGTGTTGTCACACACTTTGAATAACAATCTGAGCCTGTCAGTGGAAACAACAAGAACTTAAGTGGACGCAGTTTGATCGATGCAGGATGATGTTGCTGCCATTGCAGGCCTTTTCCCAACAATCTACTTGAGCAATTCCAAAACGTTTGTGCTTATTAGTCATTCAGACAGAAAATATGTAAAAAGAAAACAGAACAACGAGCGTGTGAGATTGTGAAGAAATATAACCCTGACAGCAGCAGGAGGAGAGTCCTGGACCGGATCACACGCAGGCTGTTCTGCTCTCCGTCACAAGAAACAATCCCGATACTAACTAAGTCTGATACTTCAGATACACACTCACACCTGACTGACCTGTAGACAAAGAACAGAGAGAAAGCTGCTGATCTTCAGCTGCGAGTGAGAGGGTCAGCAGTGTGAAACAATCCGTCTTACATTACTGTGTTTGGTGGGCGAACAGAGCCGTCAGCTCTCACACTCTGAGCCAAACTCTGAGCTGCTGCTGTTGTGAAATCGCTCTGTGGCTGCAGGCTGCTCTCAGTGTCTGTTAAAGAGACGGTACATCAGCTTTGAACTGCTTCACATCACTAACATGAAGCTGTGCAACATCTACAGGAGGCTCACACATTCACTCATCATTGGCTTTAAATACCAGCAGGACTCAATTCAAGATTATTTTCCTCATTAATTATGTAATCTATAAATTTAAGTCTTTAAACGTCTCGTTTTGTCGGAGCATCAACCACGGAACATTTGACTTCAGGGATTCAAAAACAGCATCACTGTTTCACTGATCAATACATTTTCTGTCACTGACTGATTAATTGATAACTCGTTTTACAGTGACAGTGGTCCTTAAGTGACAGGATATAAACTCACGTTATTTTAGAGGAAGTTCTTCTTCACTTTCACCGTCTGATTCCAGAGATGTGGACTTGAGACTTGCCTTCCCTAAAATCCATCTGCCTACAGATTCTACCTTTTTTAAGAAGAAACAGAGATTATGTCATAATAAGTGAACAACCTTGTGGGGGCCGTTTGGATTGAAGAGACTTCACGCCAACAAGCGACCAGCGAAGCCGGGTGGACGCGAGTGTAGGCAGTGCAGTGGATCCACCCCGTGAGTCGAGCTAAGACCGGCCAGTTTAGACTGATGCAACTGTGCTGTAAGAGCTTTAGAGGCAAAGCTACTGAGCCTGCAGGTCAACACGTCTGTCTTCATGACAAAGGAGAAAAAAATACACCTGCTGATAAAAACGGTGTGGCCAAAAGCTCAGCAGAAAGCTGCAGCTTTCAGCTCGAGTTTGGGACGTCAAACTGCTTTAAAGATCCACCAGAGTGAATCAAAGTGTGTAAGAGAAGATTTGATTCAGCGACGTTGGTTTGTGATGTGAATCAGTTCATTACAGTTTTAATCCAGTTTGTCTGATCGCTTCTGTGGATCCCTCTGCAGGATGATAAACCTTCACTGAAGGACAGGACAAAGAAACCGGGCCAACAAGAAGCTAATAACTCTGCCATTCTCTCCGTCTGTATCGCAACAATCTTTGCTGTTAAATCCTCCGCAGAAATCTAACCTTCAACTCTTCTTCTTGTCAACTCATCATGGGTAAAACCTGACGCTGACATAACCTCCTGCTACTCTGCTGCTGCCGTAGGGAAGAGACTCTTTCTAGTGATAATTGTAGGATACACTGTTTGACTATTGATCATGAAACATGCTTGGTTGGGTTGGCGGGTAAAAATTTAAATCAATATGCCCAAACACGTCGTTCAGGTAACTACATGGACTTGCCTTGTCAGGGTGAGAGTGGAGACACCGGAGGCACGAGGAGGCAGATAGAGGAGGTTTGTGTTCACAGGTTCGAGTCTCAGTTCCTTCTTGTAAACTGAGCTGAGCCCGAAAATATCCCAAACATGATCCGAGACACCTCACAGGAGGTCAGGAGGTCAGCAGCGCACACACACACACGCACGGCTCATGATAACACTGACACTGAAAATCCGAGCCCTAATATGACTCTCACCACACTTTGCTGCATCAGTGCTCACGGCACAGTGAACACAGCTGTGACCTGACTGTCATCGTCCTGTCCTATCAGTGCTCGCGGCGCAGACAGTGAAGGGTTAAACTGACAACAAACACACTTAAAACCACTGTGGGCCGTGGATCAGAAGTGGAAACGTTTGCACAGACAGAACGGACAAAGATTTTTGACAGTTGTTTTTCAACAGCCGATTTTCAGCCTCAGTCCGATCACGCTATCATGGGCAGCTAATGCCGTCGTGACGCCCCCGATGTCACGTCTTGTTCAGAATCGTCCTGTTTGAAAGTCGACTGCAGACTGAAGAGTTTTTATTCCATCCAGCGGTAAATTTGTCGTATTTCAGATTCTGTCCCGCTCTGAGCCGCCGCCTGCAGAGAAACGGGCGTATTTCGTTACAGCGTCTCTCGCTGGGCCGTTCCTTTCAGAGGGAGGGGCGCAATGCATGCTGGGTGTTGTAGGAATGCAGAATGGGCGAAACCACGAGCTGTTTGTGCAACGTCCTCCACAGCTATGGCGCCAATCTCAAATATTATTGCTTCTATCGATCACAGAGAACACCAGCTGTGACTGACAGCAGCTTTTTCCTTTAAGTCGATATCAAAGACCGTTCAGGATTTTTAACCGGAGGTATTAAAGGTTGTTGAGTCGTATTTTTGTCCCTATTCACATTTAAGTTCTTCCTTTGAAATCAGAAATAGATGTTTATGCTATTTGTCGCGGTAATTGTCACCTATAAAGCCGTATGTTTGATTGTTGATGGTTATTACAGCGTAAAAGATCTACTGTTGACTCTTCCTACGCTCTGCTGTAAACACAAATCAATACCTGCGACCAGTCTCATATCGGCTTCCTATTTTTACACACAAACACGCAGAATCAGTGGGCTCCACGGTCGCTGTTTTATGGGACCTTTAAAGGCTGCACTCACTGTGACTGCAAAGACCTTCATCATGGTCACCATACAGTGACTCCTCGGTCTGTCCTTCCACGTTCAGCCTTTATCATGACTGTGCTGTTGTTGCTCATTTATTATCATCAGCCTGTCATCAGTCTGTAAGATCGGTTGTTGTTGTTGTTGTAACAGGAGCATGTGTTGTTGCTCTCTTTGCCTGTCTCTACCCTGCATCTACCCTCCCTCTCTCGGCCCTTCAGATGTCCAGCATGAGTCTGGTTCTGCTCGAGGTTTCCGCCTGTTAAAGGAAGTTTTTCTGCCACTGTGCCGAGTGTTGCTAAGTGCTGCTCATGTTGGTCTCTCTCTAAACAAAGCGTACGGTCTGGACCTGCTGTGTTTGTAAAGTGTCCCCAGATAACTTTGGTTATGATTTGGGGCTATACAAATAAAATTTGATTGACTGATTTAATTTGAAGGACCTCGTGCTGCCATGTTGGCTTCATGACTAAACCGTATGATTCAAACCCGGTTGATGGTGCGTTCCATTTACCTCGGAGGTCGGAGGTCGGAACTGGGAATGACGTCACACCCGAGTTGACCTCGTTCCAGTACAACAAGTCGGAAAACCAAGCTGGATGCCTCCAGTAAAACAGTTATGGTGCTCGCTCTCTTGGAATACAGACAACGACAGAGCAAACATGAGGTCCACAACACGTCCACAGGTACAAGCTGGACAGCCTGTGAGTACGGCTGAGTCAGTGAGACACAATAAGACAGAAGGGCTAATAAACAGTTCATACTACAGCTTTCATTTCCTGGTGATGCACGGAGAGATGAGGTCGGGGTTGGTGAGTTTCCTCCAGTTGAAATTTCCGACTTCCGAGTACAAATGGAACGCACCATAACGCTGCATGATGGATGAATTATTATATTATAAAAATGATATCTAGAATATTCTCACAGGACTGTTCTCTACAGCTGAATGCTATTTTATGGCATTTAATCAACTAATTCGGCTGCTGCTCGTCCAGTTCTGAACCTTTCTGATCGGTTGTATCCGTCTCTTTAAGGAGGCCGACATGAGTTTATCCTTTAAGAAGAAACGACAGAACTTAATTCTGGTGCCAGATTTCAGCAAAGTTACAGAATACATAAACAGAGGATAAAGGGGGGGGGACAAAATATGGATACGGCAACATATGTCGTCGTTCTGACTCGTGCAGGACAATTATCAATATGCTGCAGCAGATATTGATGTTTTAAAGTATACATGTGTGCCAGTCTTTCACAGACGCCCGTGTGACTTTGACTCACTGTGTCTCCACTTCCTGACTCCTCGCCGTGTCCTAATTTGTGTCTACAGTTGTTCTGCAGTTCTGTAACTTTACAGACTGAAAACACGTTCGTTGTTTCGTCTCAGTTTGAGTCAAACTCTGAGAAACGGAGCGAATGAACACATTAATCCTGCACTTTATCTTTTCAGGGCCGTTCTGTGCTCTGCAGTTAATCACGTATGGTGACATCATTTCATCTTTGTCTTGCCATATATCAGTTACCGTTGTATATTATCGTTATCGTAGGCCACGTATCGTAACGTGAGTTACCCTGTGATTAACTGGATTAATAGAGTCCAGGTGAATCCTTCAGTGACCTGTAAACTCGTTTACACTTTCCACATGGAAAGTTTCTCCAAGTCAGATGTTATATTTTTCCTTTTCTGCAGTTTTTCTTCACAAACTTTCTTTGTGACACTTTAAAGTGAATCAGAAACGTTTTGATTCCGCAGTTACTGGATCACTTCCACATAACAGTGTTTAGGCCTCAGAGCTCAGCAGCAGGACTGACCTGAGCTCCGCTGTCATGCTCTCAAACTTTCCAGCAGTGTGCTCTCTCCCTCCGCTCCTCCTGCTCCTCTTTCTCTCCGTTATAAGAACAAACAGAGATAAAACCTGTCAGCTGTTTACCTGTCCGCGGGCTCCTCCGGATCCACAACAGCAGCGGCAGCAGCAGCAGCGGGCTCCTCTCCGCTCTGATCCGTTTTCCTCGCACTTCAGTCCGGCAGGTCGGAGGTTTGTGGTCGGGGACAGACGGAGGAGCTCACAGGATCATGGTGGAGGAAAGAGACGGTGACTTTACCTCCCTGATGGTTCGCTGTCCGGACTTATTTATCGTCTTTTTGAGACTTCTTCTGCTAGTTTTCCTCCAGCAGGGAGTCAGAGGAGAAGCTCTGCACACTCCGGAGAGAGAGGGACAGAAAAAAAGTTTCTGTGTATTTACATCACATCCCGTTTCCGAAGAGGAGGAGGAGGAGGAGGAGGAGGAAGGCAACATGAGCCCCCCGAGTGTCTGACATGTGAGAGCTGGAAGGAAGTCCGCACTGGGTCCCTACGAAGGGAACTACGGAGGGCACGAGAGAGTTTGCGTTAGTTTCCTTTGATGTCATTTAGGTTTGATTTTACTTTACGGGTTTTAGATCCAAATTTTACACTGTAAAAATAAACCCTGAAAACACAGAAGACACGTCCAGTGAAGAGTTTAACTTTAACTTACACATTGAGTCTAAATGTTTTGGCTGATGCATGAATGATTGATTTAAGGTGTGTTTAAGGCTGTGGATCCTGATTAATGTCAGACATGAGAAATGTTTTCAGGTCTAAGAAGGAAACATGAAGCTGCTGTGCGTCCTGCTGATGTCTCTGTGTGAGCTACACAAGCAAACAGACCGTCAGCCACAGGACTGTTTATTAAGAGGCTCTGTATTTTAATGTGTGTAAATGCTGCCACAGGGTGGGTGTCAGGCGAGCAGGCTAACAGCAGGCTGCAGAAACATGAAGATTCAAAGTGCGTTAAAGGGAAGCAGGATGACAAACTCACTGCACCCACTGAGCGTGTGTGAGTGTGTGAGTGTGTTTGCAGACAGCAGGGGGCAGCAGAGATTTACAGTGAAACTCAACACTCGCAGGGTAAAAACAAAATGTACTTTCTGGATAAATGGACTCATCAGAGATTTTTAGTGAATATGAACACAGCTCAGGACTTTTGTCAGGTGATCTTGGTGTCACCTGTCAATCACAGGTAGACGCCCCAATTCAATTCCTTTTTTTCCACATTTGAAAAATAAGTAATCTCAACATAAGAGGTTATGTCTCTAAATGGAAGATTATTAAAAATGAATTCTCCCCCAACACTTTCCTTTTCATATATATATAATTATTATCTGTATAAAGAGCCGGTCGAGGTCTTTAGAGTCCCTGATTCTGCTCGTGGGCTGCAAGTTGAATCTGTCTGTCCTAACCCCTCCCCTCTTCCTGCTCTGTGTGACTCTAAATGAGAGCATCAGTGACTAAATGAACGTCATGCTGTGTTGAAGAAGACGTGAAACAAGAGACTGAGACCATAAACTCATTAGGGACATGTTTACTGAGGGAATAAATCAAGACTCATGTTTACTCAGACTACTTTTTATAACCCGTGGAGTCGCCCCCTGCTGGCAGTAAGAAAGAATTCAGGTTTAAGGTACTTCAGTGTCAATCTCGGATTGGCTGTAGTCTGACGACGATACAGCCTCTGGGCGCCCCTGTGAACCGGGCGGGGCATGTAGCCGGCGGTTAGCGATAAACGACTTCCTTTTGCTGCATTGTTACAGAAAGTAGTTTGCTGAAAGAACAACATCATGATGCAGATTAGGAACAAGTCAACATGAAGCTTCGTCAGGTCTGTCCTCAAGAGGAGAAGAACACTACTTTAACATGAGACGCAGGGCGGAGCCATCATTTCTGATGCATTCAAGGAAGTCAAGAAATCTGAACGCTGAACGCCTTTCGTGACACCGCGTCAGGTAATTTATCTCAAGTTGAGTTTTAGATCTAGAACAGATTGTTAGCTGTTAGCATGCAGACGTCTGTTTAAAGAGTAAATCATCATCCGATCACGCTGATGGGAGCGACGACGTCATTACGGCGGATTACGTTCCGCCTGCTTTTGCTCTCCACACGGACGGTTTGTCCTGCATACCCGCAGCCTGCTGATACGTATTTCTACGTATTCATATGTATATGTATTAATTTCTATGTAGAATCTGTTAATAAAGATTGCCTAAGGGTTAACCTCTTAGACACCGGACTGGATATGTGCTCTATCCTTTATAATCCGTAAAATGAAATATCTTTTCTGCCGGGCTTTCTGGTTTATAACGTCACAAAACAACACAAAACTACAGGATCCAGGGCTGAAGAGAGTCATGGTGAATACTGGCAGATTTCAATATATGTCTTAATTATTTCTATAACAGCATCATAAGTACAATCAAAGTATAATAACAGAAATAGAGAGTCAGAGCAAAGTAGCTTTGAACTGTACTTCAGAGTGCACTTCATCTTCATAAACTTTCCCCTCAGCGCCTTAAATCCTCCAGCAGGGGGAGCTACTCCTCTTTCATTCTTCTGCTTCAAACTCCTGTTTCGTCATCCCACTCTTGACATCACTTCCTCCCTGCGCTTCCTTTTTTTTTATCCCAGTGTTTACAGGGTCCCCTCTCTGTTAGTGTGACGCATGAGGCCCCTGTTTACACTAAAACAAAGATGGTAGTCAGAGGGGCCCCGTCACGTGACACACATCAACCCACACAGTGAACAGCACAACAAGGTCATGACATGAGTGGACAGTGATTCAGCTGTCGTTCTTTCTTCATGTTCATGTTGGTGGAAAGCTTTTCCCTGCACAGCGGTGAGCTGCCGTGTTGGGCTGCGCTGACCGTCATCCACTGCAGGTAATACACTGATGCTCCACGGTGCTGAGCTCTGCAGTCATTGCCCCCCATCCTAATGAAAAGGCCGATGGTGCGTGCATGTGTTTGCAGTGCAATGCAGAGTGTCGGTCGTCTCAAGTAAACACAAGGTCCAGCCGAGGATGATGGGAATGTCATCAGTTCTGCAGGTTTTTTATAAACTAAAGTACAACACATTTAAGACGCTTTGAGAAACATAAAGAGTCCTCTTACGAGTCTGGACCAAAGATGGACGAGCTGACGTGAACAAAGCTCCAAACTTTATCAGCCGTTAAAAACATTTTAATAGAAGCGTTGTTTTATCTGCTCCTCACAGAGAACATCTGTTTAACTCATTTAACACTGCCCCTTTGACCTTTAGCTCAGATGGACCTATAAAGAGGAAGTGATGTCACCGCTGAAGGTGATGTCACAGTAAAAGCCCAGTGTTACTCACAGGAGGAAATTCTTTACAGAGAACTTCATCCAGTGGACACTCAGAGGGTGCGCAGTCGGACCTGCTGACCTCTGACACTGTTACAACACTGTCCACATGAAACCACTCGTCCCACCTCCAAGAGATGAGGAGAGTTTCAGAGATGAGGAGAGTTTCAGAGATGAGGAGAACACAAAGCAACAAATAACAATCAGCTAAACCACTGATGAGATTCGGCTGCAGCAAAGGAAATAAACTTCCAACCAGTGGAAAATGTCTGCGCCTTTAATTCTGTAGTCTTTACAGAGCTCGACAGGCTAACGCCAAATAAAAAGAACATGAAACGGAGACACAGAATGGAAGACATGAAGTCGAGCACAGAGAGCAGAAACAACCAGCTTCATCTCACCGCGTAAACATTCGTGTAAACCTGCCCAAATGTGGCTGTGAGCACCGCTCCGTCCTGTAAACATCGTCATCAGTCCGTTTACTCCTCCTCACATCCAGCCTCTTAAGACTCCTGAAGCTCTGCAGGCGGCCTCACGACTCAGATCCTCCACAGACACGACGGAGAAATCCTTCTTTTTACTGCATTCGTCTTCCTGCCGTTTTTAAAGCACTAAAGAAACATTTGTTTAAAGCTGCTTTATTTTCCTTTACAGCCGTCTATTGTATCCTAAAGTAAAGTCACTCAGTAAAGTTGTTGAAATAATGCCAAGCCTCAGAGAAGTTACAAAATGTAATTATTACTGTGATGCATTTTTCTTCTAATTGACTCCAATCCACTTGATTTATGCAGCACATTTTAAAACACATACAAATGAGGGTTAGGGTTAATGAATGAAATTAAAAAGAAATAACAGTAAAATAAAAACATTAACAGCACGCAGGAAGAAACTGTGAAACACAAAAACTCATAAAACACATAAAAATACAGTAATAAGACTAGAAATGATGCAGAGAGACAAAGAGCACAAAAACTCTCCTGCTGGGTTAAAAGCCAAAGAATAAAAGTAACTTATAAGACGTGGTTTTAAAGCAGGTAAGGGGGGGGCCATCCTAACGATGGGGGCGGAGCTCGTTCCACCTCTGGTTTTCAGCCTCGTCTGAGGAACAACAAGAAGCAGCTGATCAGCCGACCTCAGAGACCTCAAGGGGTTCTAAACATGCAGGAGGTCAGAGATGTACTGAGGTGCTGACCCATTTGAAGATTTAAAAATGACAACAATCAAATCTTAAAATGAATCCTCAAACGAACAGGGAGCCGGTGGAGGGAGGCCAGGGGGGGGGTCATGTGTTCTCGTGTACGGGTGCCGGTTAAAAGACGAGCAGCAGCATTTTGGAAAAAATTGTACACGTGCGAGAGTGGCCCGGTTAACGCCGCCATAAAGAGCATCACAGTCGTCCAAACGAGTAGAGATAAAAGCATTCGCTCAAAATCAGACTTAATCTGGCTTTTAAAATCCAGACAATCAACATGCCTCTGTATTATACATTCTGTAATTATCATACAAATTAAGTTGACTATAATGATAGTATTATTTCTGACATGTTCCTGAGCCTAGAAATAAAACCAGTAACTTAAACGCTCTCGACCTCGGGGGCCACACTCGGCTCCTCTTTCAGACACGTCACCTGGTCTTCATTTGCAGAAGACGTTACCTTAGTGGTCAAAGAACTTTAAAAATAATCGTCTCTTAATTTATTCTTAACGTGTTTCTTGTAAAGAACGATCAGTCTCATTAATTGAACGATTCTATTTTCTTCAGAAATGAATCCTTATGAAGATATTTGTAAAGAAAGCTCCAGCTTTGAAGGAAAGTATGATCCCGGTCATTCCCTTGATTTAGGAGCTCCTCAAATATGTCTTTGTCCTGAGTTGGGAATTTGTTCCAATTCAATGTGTTCGTGAGCTTTAAGTCATGACTTGGAAACAACATGGACTCTACAAAGACGTGTAAAGTCTATTTTTGACTCAGGTTGTTAAAATCGAAGTGATTCCAGTACGTTTGATTTTGTCCCAGACCTGCTGCTGCACCAATACATTAAATATAAACACTTATAATCAGGGTACATGAACAACAACTAACACAGGCCGACTGCCGTATCAATAATTACACAAAGGAAAAAACTTGATATGTAATATGTCAGTTTAAAAGGTGATTAGCATTAAAACATTCTGCTTTACATGATGTGAAGTCATATTCCAACATGTTGTCCGGCATCGGCATGAATTTTCCAGTTAATGAGAACGAATGAGCTCACAGTAACATGACGACTGTCTTGTTTTGTAAATGAAGTTGCACACAAGCTAAAGAAGCTGCTGTGTCTTTTTTCTGACCAATCAGAGACGGTTAGCTGTAAGAACTTTTCCCCTAAAGATCCCAAACGTTAGAGAGTATTTTCCCCACTCAAGAACGGACTTTTCTGCTTCCTGTGACTCGACTGGAACTAAATTTAGCCCAGAAATATTTTAGTTCCTCAAAAGTTTCTTTTTCCACTGGGTAACTTCCTGCTGTGAACACACCCGGTGTCGGGCACAAGACATTTGAGGAAGTCGTAGTTTACGATTGGCAGTCAGGTGTTTACTGTTATGAGGACAGAAGAAGCCAACAGAGCAGGAGGTGAGCTCTGCTGCAGACGAGTCTGACAGGTTCTGTGTTAAAATGATGTTAAAATAAAAACCTGGTGGAGCATCAGATTATTTAACACGTGGACCGAGTCCAGCTGGCTGAAGTCTGACCCAGTTCACGTCCCTGATTCTGTTCTTCAAACAGGGACTCACTTCATTTAGAACAGGAACAAACAGTCTTAGTAAATGTTCATTAAAACAGACAAGCATGATGTACGTTGCTTTAATTATGAGGAACAACTGTTTCAACTGCACACAAAAGAAGAGCTGCATCTGTAGAGGGGGGCTAACGTTCTTTCCAGGGGGGTAAACAGAGCAGAAGTTAGATATTAACAACAAATAATAAACATTTTATATTGTGAAAGAAATGTGAAACCATTAGCTGGCAAATTAGCTAGCTAGCAATTTAGCCAGCAGTGGAAATGAAATGTCTCCTTATCAGCTAGCTCAGAATAGATAGCTACTGTTAGGGAAGGCAAACATTGGTTTAGCTAGCTAGCATTAGTTAGCTACACTCAACTCAATTTTATTTATACAACACCTTTTATACAAACATGCAGCCCAACGTGCTTCACTTAGGACCAGAAGTAAGTCAACAACAATAGATACAAGTTTGAAAGACTAAAAAACTACAACAGCTAAAACAATCAAAGCTAACTTAAGGCAAAGTAGTTAGCTAGCTAGCTTGCTCGTTTCATCATCTGCAGGCTTTAATGAGGAGGAGAGCCGCGGCAATGAAAGTGCTGATGCAGGTTCAATATGTATAAATGTTTTGCTCCCAGCAGCCTGTTGATCTGACCTCTTTTAGTGCTCAAATTCCTGCACAGTTCCAACCAGGTGTTCATGGTTGTATTTCTATTTTAAGAATAAAGAAAATATCTAAAACCACGACAAATAACCAAAACTTTTTGTCTGTTTGAGTCGTCTCTACCAAAGTGAGGAAAGAAAATGTTTTTCCAGAGTTTAGAGTCAATATTTGATCTTCTCTGGATTATAGCAGCCGAGGAGAACAGTCAGTATATCTGAGACAATCGGACATTTTTCCTTCGTGCAAACCAACAGCAGTCAGGACTCATCATCTCTGTGTTTTCCACATTCATTAAAAATCACGTCATGTAAACCACCTTTGCTCCAAAAAAACCCAAATCTCACCAGAGTCTGTGTTTAAAAATAACTCTTTAGTCACCACAGTGTCTCCTGCTAAGGTTAATGTTCCTGGAGGAGGAGAGGAGTGTTTATTTCTGTTATCAGGAAACTCAGAGCGATAGTCGTCACACTGTGAAGCCGCGGCGTTTCCTCTGCAAAGCCGCTGCACACTGTTATCAACATTTACACAAACACTGTGATTCACGCAGACAGTCGGCAGCGTGGAGGCGGTGGAGGAGGGCTGGAGGTCAGGCGGAGGTTCATCTGGAAGCATTCCAGCTGGCTGCATCACACACACTTATTTATTTAGTTTGACTGAATCAGCTGGACAAACACGGTGACAGGAACGTGACAAACAGAGAGACAAAGTGAACAAAGGTAGTCTGTATGTGCAGGGTAGTCGTTGATCAGTTTTTAGCGGCAGTGTTGAGTGTTGACCGAAGAAGTTTAGCTAGCTCTGTTGCACTAGCTCACTAGTTAGCTAACACAACAGAGCTATCATTTAGCCTTGCATTCATACGTTTGAGAACAAACCTCTGAGCTAATGTTTAATGTGTTTGCTAACCGCTAACTATGATACAGACAGTAAAGCATTTTCATTAACCACATGAGGTGTTTATTATTATTTATGAATGAGACTCTCAGCTTTGAAATCACATGTGCAGTTTTACTTTTCAAGACAAATTTCCAGAGACTTGAAACACTGACAAAGTAATGTGACATTTTGCAGGAACACGAGCGTCACAGCCTCCATCCACCAGCTTTTCACAATGTTTAGTGTTATTTGTTCATCTTATCTTTATCTGTTGTTATTCTGTCTGGAGGCGTTATTAAGTTTGATCACATTAGAATGATCTTTAAAATACTTATGTGTGTATTTATGCTTTTGTTTTGAGAGTACTGGGAAGTGTGGGTGCATGGTTGGTAGGATAGAATGGGTGGGCGATGGGGAAGGTCAATGGTTTTAGCAGGATAAGGAAAGAGGAAGACGCCACCAATCTTTTATTTGTTTGCAATAATTATTCAGTGAACGCCAAAGAACGACTTCTTGCTTGGACGATGACATTTGTCCTGCGTTATAACCACTTCCTGTGTGCCGCAGTGGCCGGTTTGATTTAGATTTTTGTTAGTTGATATCAGGACAAATCGTCACCATAAACTTGATGTCTGCCAAAGAGGTTTTATGCACCATTTAACAAATGGCTAGAACATGATGCATTGTGGGATACTGAGGAAAAAGGATGCAGCCACACAGAGGGTGTTATCTGACAAAAGGGGACATTGGAAGATGCAAAGCTTTACTGGGATATTTACCTGATCCAAGGCCTCTGTTCTGGAGTTGACCTTTGACCTCGAGTGTTTTCAATTTGATGAATTCCTCTGATCAGTGTGAACGAAACGTGACTTTTGGTTTCAGCAAACAAAGACAAAGATATTACAAGTGTTGATGAAACTTCTTTTGGTAATCACCTCAAACAGGTTCAGTGAAGAGCTTCGGATGTGTCTCAGCTTGTGTTTCATCCTCTGGTTTGACATTTCAACACTTTTCTGAGGTTTCTGGCGTTACATCTTTGATCAGCTTCCAGCCGGCTGGGCAACATTTAGAAATCCAGTTTTACTGCACTGTACTGTAAGGCTTTTTATCAGCCACATCCTCATTCCAATGGATCCGTGGAGTTAACTTAGGGGATTTCTAATCTAATGGGATTTTCTGTATTTTTATCTGACTAATAGGTAGCATGTAGCAGTGAAACAGGCTGTAATGGCTGCAACGTTATCCAGTCAATCAAAGGTCGTCCACCAAAAGTTCTTGTTGTTTCCACTGACAGACGTTACATCGCTCTCTGCAAAGCATTTTACCTCAAAGAACACCAGGGTTGCTGATCTACCGCTGCTATGATCGGTTAGTTTGTTTGTGTAATTATGAGAAGTTGTTGTGTAAAGTTAGTTTGGATCCCACACGATGCTAGTGAGACACAAAATACGCAAACAAAGCAACTGATTGCTGCTGTAGGGGTAGACAAGCAACTCCCCTGTTCTACTAGGTAAAATTACTGTTTTTGTCATTGGAGTCTGGTTGTTTCGAAAAGAGCGATGAAACAGTTTCTGGTTAAAACAATCATCTTCCTCTGTAACAAAAAGGTCTATCTCTGCAGGGATCCTTTCTGTAATGCTGTCACACACTTAGAATAACAATCTGAGCCTGTCAGTGGAAACAACAAGAACTTTTAGTGGACGACCTTTGATCGGGCACAGTTGCCTCAAAGGATTACATTGCAGCCATTACAACCTGTTTCACAACTGTCAGGTGAAGAAATCTAGTGGAGCAATTTCTTTTTTTTTTTTACCAATGAGTCATATAGACCCCAAAAAAATTTAAAAATGGTTCCAAGGTTAAAAAAACCCCCAGAATTCCCCTCTGATTATATAAACCAGTCTAACCACCGAATGTACACGAGGCACATCATACGTTGATTTTAGTATGGAACTGTAAAACTGTTGAACTTCCTTCCTGTAGTTTTCCACCCGCTCGCACGCTCTCCCTCACGGCAGGCTGAAGAGTGAAATCACCTCCATGTTTTTGTTCCCCATTAAATTCAAAGCGTCCGTCTGATTGTCGAAGGTTTGCGTTCACTCTGCTCTACATGTCTCATCGTCTCTCTAACTCTCCGCCAACATTCCTGTCGCTCCTCTGAAGGTCCGTCTCATGTCTGAACTCGAGGAGGAACAACTGATTTCACCAGTCGGCAGTCATTTAACGGGAAACATAAAACCTTCATCCGGCTTTACAGAAAGTCGGCTTTGCTGCTGAAGAAATAATTCACCACAGACGATTAAACATTTAAAGTAACGATCACAGTGATTGGAAAATACCTGGTTAGAGGTGGAACACTGACATCTTTATAACACCTTTTAAATGATAATAATATCTGATGATTATGACAAAAAAAAAACTTTTAAATGTGACATTTTTCTTTTCCTTGTAAAAGGAAATATCTCAGCTGTCCGTTACACAAATACAATGCCCCCAAAAAACAAAGAGTTTTGTACAAAAATTTATGGACAAAACAAAACAATTCAAATCCATCCATCCATTTTCCTCCACATATCCAGGGTCGGGTTACGATGGCAGCAGATAAGCAAGTTAGCCCAGGCGTCCCTCTCCACAGCAACATTTTCCAGCTCCTCCTGGGGGATCCCGAGGCGTTCCCAGGCTAGGAGGGATATATAATCCCTCCAGCGGGCTCTGGGTCTACCCCGGGGTCTCCTCCCAGTTGGACGTGCCCGGAAAACCTCCACATGAGGCGCCCAGGCGGCATCCTAATCAGATGCTTGAAACACCTCAACTGTCTCCTTTCGATGCGAAGGTGTAGCGGCTCTGCGCAGAGCTCCCTTCTTTTGGTCACTACCCAAAGCTCATGACCACAGGTGAGGGTTTGAACATAGATCAACTGGCTCAGCTCCTTCTTTTATACCACGACAGTCCAGTACAACGCCAGCATTAATGCTGACGCTGCCCCAACCCGTCTGTCAATCTCACGATCCATGATATGCTTAAGTCAACAATCAGAGAGTCCCAGAAAATGTTTTTTAAGTGAACCTACTTTGATTTAAAGAGTGAACTGTGGAGATTATTTATTTGAACTTTTCTTTAAAATTCAAAGCTGCTTCCGTCTCTTCGGGCTGAGTAAACGGATGTTGAGCAGAAAAAAAGGAAGTTTAAGACTCATTCTTATTTCAAAACCGTGTTTCATCACACAGGGGAACATCCCCATTCATCACATCAGATTAAACCAGAATTCCTCCACGGTGCGTTCAGGGTGTGTCTGCATGCTTGATCTCTGTATAAAGAAATCAAGAGATTGAGTAAGCGATTTGTGTGTGGCCCTTAGTAAACCTGCCTGCACCGATTTTAGACGGAGAAAAGTGAGACGATGTTCAGACGTTGTAGGGAGTTTGATTTCTGCGTCTGACATAAGTTTAGTCTACAATGACTGTGGGACTCAATACTAACCACATTACAATCTTCTCCACTCAAAGGTTAAACCAACACATCATCTCTTAAACAGTTTCAACAAAAACCTTCATGTTTTTTTAACAAACCTACTCTCTCTTGAGTTAAGAAAGTGTTCAATAAATCCTAAAGTTACGGCGGTTAAACAACCAAGTCCTACAAATGAAAAGAAAAAAACGCTGTCACAGCTACAAGGTTCCTGGTTCAAGTCCCGGTTCAGACGTAGTGGGCCCTTCTGCGTGGAGTTTGCATGTTCTCCACGGGTGTCCTCCCACAGTCCAAAGACATGCTTGTTAGGTTCATTGATGACTCAAAAAATTGCCTATAGGTGTGAATGTGAGAGTGAAAGGTTGTCTTGTCTGCCCTATGATTGGCTGGTGATCAGTCCAGGGTGTACTTCTCACCCAATGACAGCAGGGATGGACTCTTCCACCCCTAACAGGACATGTGGTATAGATCATGGATGGATGATTGACCTGGGATGATGAACACATTGGAAGTTAAGGTTCCACTTTGGCTGCAGATGATCACAAATACTGTTAAACATTTATCAAGATATTTCAGGTTCACTGTCGTCTGTGATGTTCTGACTCTCCCATCGCCTGGCCTTCGAGCGGATTCAAGTGAAAGTGTTTCAGGACATTTTTAGAGCTCAAAACGTGTTGAAATTTCTTATAATCCCCTTCTGCTGCAATACCAACGCCTGACCTTTCAGGTAGATCTTAATAAAGCAGCTGTAGTCCAATGAAAGCGGCAGGTGATGTGTTCAGGTGTGTTGCAACGAACGACATCACGCTGCACCTTCCATTGTTTCCTCTAAAGTGCTGCTGTCATGGTGGCACAGTGTTCCAGCGTCTCGGTATGAGCGGCATGTTGGCGGTCATGTCAGAGGTATGATGGTGGCATCTCAGTGTGAATGTAGCACAGAGGTGATCTGCTCTCTGATTGGTTCGTTGAGGGAGTGGGAAGTGTGGGAACGCGCTCAGATTAGTAAAAGATTGGTAGGTGACTGTGCACCTGAATGCAGCTCCACCCGGGCCGAGCCTCAGGGAGTTCCTCTTCACACAAATACTTCAAATTCTTTTCTAATCCTGGATTTCTGTAGCTCAGAGGCAAATGAGAGGAACGAGAGTTTATAATAAATCGTTAAAGGACTTTCAGATTAGTCAACCATCAAACAAAAAGAATAACTGAACCCAGAATACCAGCCCACATCAGCGTGTTCTCACAGGTCAGAAGTGTGCACATATCACGCAGAACCAGTTCATTCCTGCACATTGTACTGAGACCGACATGAACACAACGATATTAAAGTGTTTGAGGATGTTTTGGGGCTCGGGGGTCATCGGGGTTGGAGTTGGACTGAATTTAAACCTTGAATAAAATAATCTGCGAGCTCATGTTTTATTTGCTCTGGTAGCCTCCAGTCCCACTTCACTTCCTGTTTATCCAACATGGATATTTAAGAACAGTTAATCAACCAAGATGGCTGCCACTGATTCTAACCATATTGAATCTGTTACCTCACACAAATCGACTGGATGGTCGTTCATCTTGACAAATGTTAAGTGTTGTCTACTAAATCATGCCATGGCATCCGTCAGTGTGTTGTGTGGAGCGAGAGGCCTTATGAACTGGATGCTGGAACAAGCTACCTAGCCTAGCAGCCTTCCCCCACATCACACAGATGGTAAATGGACTGTACTTATATAGCTCTTTTGTAGTCTTCCGACCACTCAAAGCTGCTTTTACACTACATGTGACATTCACACACTGATGGCAGAGGCCTAAGTGCTGATCTCCAATCAGTTAGTACATTCATACCCGTTGCCCAAAGACACTTCGACATGTGACTGTAGCAGTCAGGGATCAAACCCCCAACCTTCCGATTGAGAGACGACCGACTAGACCACAGCCGACATATCGTCGCATCCAGAGGAATTTTGGCTTTATTATTATTATTATTATTATTTATTTCTGTCTTTATTGATTAGGCCAGTAAGAAATCAAAGAAACAACTCCCCAAAGGATGCACAAGTTTAAGCCTTCATCAAATTTAAACAGGCGAGTTACATACATTTTTACCCCCCGTACAGTTGTCAGGCTGTAAAGTTGGACATTTTAACATGGGGCTCTATGGGGACTGACTCACTGTTGGAGATCGCCTCAAGTGGACAAAAGAGGAACTGCAGTTTTTAACACTTCTGTGTTGGTATTACATTTCAGCCCAGCTTGCTGCCTTATCTGAATGATTGAACCGAACTAGCACAGTTAAAAACACTCATGATACATCATGGAGCTAAAAGAAATCATTGATCTTTGAGAACCTGAGGAATATTAGAGGTTATTTGCAGCTTACCAAAACAATTCTTCCCAATTCTTTTCTTACTTTTTTCACATTTGAAACGAGGAATTAACCCTGGCTGGAGAACTGATCTTTAACACTTAAATAAACAGCCTTAAACTGGACTTTATTTAACACTATGTTTCCTGCAGTCTCTAATCCTTCATGAATCCAGCTCAGCACATTCTGTGGATTCTTCTCTCTTGGCTCCTGTAATAGTTTTCCTGAAAGCTGCAGGTCAGTTTCAGTTAATCGTCTGAGGTTGCAAAATTTCATTCCAAGTTTTTTTGGCTTCTTTTCAACCTGAATAACTTTCCAAGAGCCTGAACTTCCCTCTGACAGAGTTTCACCATCAAAGAATCTCTGACAGACAAAGTATTTCTTCATGCTGCTGCTGTTGTGAAAGCGTTTGGCAACCAGAAGCGTGATTAAGCACCTTCAAGGGAATATCATTCTGATGCTGAACTGCTGAATAATGGTTCTCTTTCCCAGGTTCTGACGTCACTTGTGGCTGAAGTTTCCTCAGAAATCTCGACTTGTATCTCTTCCTGTCGGATACGGGAAGACACTTTCTCGTCTACTTTTCCTCCACTCTGTCCTCCCCTCCTCCACCTTCTACCCTCTCATATTTCAGCTCCTGCCTCCAGCGTCCCTCCCTCTCCGCTCCTCGCCCGCCTGAACGAGCTCTTCTGTGCTTCGTGCCAGAGATGACTAACTGTGTTGGTATGTAGGGACAGAGAGGGAGGAGGAGGAGGAGGCGATTTAGAGGAGGTGTGGCGAGAGGAAATCCTTTCATCTCTCATTTACCCTTTTGTGTCACTCTCTAAGGAAAAACTGTTTGCGTACATTTAAAATGCGTCTTTTCTTTTCCCTTTTTAATCGATCTCTTTATTTAACCCTTTATTTTTCAGTTCCATATGAAACACCCTGTTCTCTGGTTGTTCTTGTTCTCCAGTTCTGAACCAATAAAGTTTATTATTATGATTTCAAAATCACATTTTTTATTAATAAAGATGTTCACATTCTATTTGCCCAAAGTCCAACCAACGTGGAAGAATTACCAGACTTCTGAGGCCCCGAATGTCCCAACATATGCTCCCAGTGTGTCTTAAGTTTCTTTATTTGTCTTGAAGAAAATTTACATCGTGCAAATGAATAATGAACGTTTTACCATCAACAGGAAGTTTGTAGTGAAACTGGTGGCCTTGTTTAATTATGTAGTTAATAAAAGCATAAAAGATAGCAGGCTCGACACAAACATGAAATAATATGAATATTTTCACGACATGAAAATATATGTCGATATATGTGTTGATATATTGTGATAATCTAATGATCCGAGAACCCCTGTAGCTTTTTGAAGTATGCAGCATTTTGCACGAGCAGAGTCCACGACCCAGTTAGCACTGAATATACTGAATGCAAGGTCCGGTCACACTTTCAACATGGAGCTTCATATTCAGTAAGTTCTGTGCATGCAACAGTTCACCTGGTAAATGTTGTGAGGTGTCGCAGTTTGGTCGGGTTTAGGCAACAAAACTTTTTGGTGTGTCCAGGACAAAGCTCATGGTTAAAGGGGGGGAATGATGCTAATATCCGAAGCCTTTGTGACGTCACAAAATGCAGCGTGTAGAAAACCTGGCGTTCACAGCAGCCTGCAGACTGAGCTGAGAAGCCTGGGGATGACTCCGACATACTTTGACCTAAACTTCACCCAGTTTAGTCTGAACATCAGTAACATTATATATATGTCTTAGAATGTGAAACCAGGTTTACTAAGTCACCTGACTTTAACTGCACATCAAAACAATCATCTACGGCACAGCGTCCAGAAATAATAACGATGATATGGATAAAGTGTGTTTGCAGTGACTGCATGTTGTGAATAAAGAGTTATCAGGAAGCTGAGTGGAGAGATTGCTCTGAGGTTCTCCCGCCCGCATGTTTGTGTGTGAGTGTGTGTGTGTGTGAGTGTGTGTGTGTGTGTGTGTGTGTGTGTGTGTGTGTCTGTGTGTGTGTGTGTGTGTGTGTGTGTGTGTGTGTGAGTGTGTGTGTGTGTGTGTGTGTGTGTGTGTGTGTGTGTCTGTGTGTGTGTGTGTGTGTGTGTGTGTGTGTGTGAGTGTGTGTGTGTGTGTGTTTGTGTGTGAGTGTGTGTGTGTGTGAGTGTGTGTGTGTGTGTGTGTGTGTGTGTGTGTGTGTGTGTGTGTGTGTGTGTGTCTGTGTGTGTGTGTGTGTGTGTGAGTGTGTGTGTGTGTGTGTGTGTGTGTGTGTGTGTGTGTCTGTGTGTGTGTGTGTGTGTGTGTGTGTGTGTGTGTGTGTGTGAGTGTGTGTGTGGGTGAGATGACCACAGCTACCGTTCGGCAGCTGGTCGGTGATGTCACCTCTTGCTTTCATGTTGCCGACACGCACAAACTTTGACCGTTTTTCTGTAGTAGAAACACAAAGTACGTTTGTCCTGTTAAACGTGGACCACGACGTTAGCAGGAATGTGTGTAACTTTGTGTGTGAGTATTAATGTTGTGATGTTGTTGAGTTGGTTATCAGGCTGTGGTTGAACCTCAGAGATACAGGGTCTGTTAGTCAGTGGAACAACACGAGGAGCCACAACAACAACAACAACAACAGATAACAGTTAAAAACAACAACACTGCACTCAGAGACAGCGCTGCTTTCTCTTACGGTGGTAGACAAACGTACAGTTCACATCATAAGCAAACATTTTGCAAATGTTTGAATCGGAACATAGATCCACAGCATTTTCACCTGTCACTCAAAGAGGCCACGCCCCTAATGATGCATCACTTCAAGCCTTAATATAATGTAGAAAAAGAGGGATACCAGGTGCTCACAGAAGCAAGTTGTTAAACTCCAGGTGAATGCCAGGTGCTCTCTCAAAAGTTTACTGTTGAGGGAGGGAAGCCACTGGGCCTCGCACGTCTCGCACCGAGCCAAGGGTTTAGTTTAAAATGCCTTTATTGAATCAGGACATCGCTAGTAAAATAAAAACATCAATATAACAGGAGTAAACGCCGACCGGTTTGGACCCTCATCAGGTCTTCCTCAGGGCGAGGCGAGGAAGAGTCAAGAAAAACACTCGGCTACGTAACGTATGTTATGTTCCAAAAAGTTCTGGAGCTCATATCTAACCGCACTGAGACTGTAACACGCTGTAAACCACATATTTAAATGGAAATGTTTCTCAACAAGCTTTATTTTGAAAGTCTGACAGGATGTTGCATACAGCGTCATGTTTTAAAGAACCAAGCGACGGTATTTGATGAGTTTGGAACGAGCACCTGTTCTGTTATTCATATGAGTGAGCATAACGTATAACTTATAACTGTGGTTGTTTTTATTTACTACTTTCTCTTGTAAGTGTTATTGTTATTGCATCACATGATGTATGACTGCTTTGTCATTGTATTATTCCTTTCATCATGTTCACCTGCACTGAGGCTCAATCTAAACTGCATTCATGTATAAACACTGGAGGTAACCGTGACACACCTGTCGTCTTGATTAGTGACAAAAGGCCACCTCAGAAATCAGGACTCAAAACAGATTCAAAACTGTAGTTCAACATTGCTTCCTGGTTTAAACACATGCTGGTTGTTCCTCCCGCACAGGACGTTATGACATGAAAGTCATTCTAAGGTGAAACAGGAAGTACGGGGTCGCCACCTTTTCTACTGAAATGTGGAATGTAAGTTAAAGATCGTCTGTGTGCGGAGGTCAAAAGGTGGGTTTTAAAACTGACCCTGAAGCTCTGACGTTCGATTTGACCCAGCTGAACTACGAACGGCCTCGGAGAAACTTCCTGACTTTCTATTTACGTCAGAACTTCTTTACTTCTCTACTTCTTTGGAAAACATCACGCAGATTTCACTTGCACAATCCGTATAAAAAGGTGCTGCTGTATTTGTCAGATTGGAGCAAAAGCAAAGTAAAGCTTCTCGTGATATCAGACTGTGCTGTAGGTCAGTGTGTTTTCACTGTGGTCGGCGGTTTAGATATGAACTCTCGTGTGAATAGAGTTTATTATGTCTGAGCTTGGCTGAGATGACCCACACAGCGTGACAAAACAGTTTCCAGTGTTTCACTGAGACGATCTGACGTCTTCTGTTGGTCGGAGACAGAGAGCAAGAGACACAGGAGCGAGACAAACTCAGAGGAAGTTAGATAGAGAAGGACAAAGACGTTTCTACTGTTGGATAAAACGAAGGCAGACTTTGAACTTGAGTGAAGCCAGTTTACTTTTTTCCAGTACAGGTCACAGGTCACAGGTCACACAAATCATCAATAAAAGACTTTGAGATTCTGAGAATAACGTTTTGATTTAGAAAAAAGAAGGGAAAAAAACTCCCCCACACAGATCAATAACATATGTATGATATGGGAGGTGGAGATGGTGGAGTACGGTGGCTGACGAGGGGAAATTAGCTGCAAAGGCCAGAAACACTTCCTTGAGATGTACCGTGCTGCAGCTTTGGAATAAACACTGTTTCAAAAACACAGAAACATGTAAAACAAAGAGAGAAACAAGGAGACGGTTTTAATATAAAAGTTAAACTTAAAACAGATGAAATACTTTGAAAATCAAGCTCCACTTTTGTTGCCTTTGCTGCATCTGATTTAAGTTTCCGTTGTAAGTTTGTGTGTTTCTTTATCCCATTGTTCCCATTGTTAAAATGTTTTGGTGATAGCGTCTTGCTCTTGCTCTCTCCGGCTGTTATAGTTGAGGGGGCCTATGAACTCTACACCGGGTTGCCAGGTCTGTGTGACAAAACCAGCCCAACGGCCAATGAAACCAGCCCAATACCAGAGCTAAAAATATGCCCCTGCAAACCGCTGCTGTTACAGTCCAACAGCATTGCTATCATTGCTAAATGCATTAAATACACAGATTGATTAAACTCAGACGGCCATAGAGGTGGGTGAGAGGAGGATGTTATCAAAACTGGCATCCATCATGGACAGCTCCTCTCACCCCCTGCATGAGACTGTGGGGGCCTTCAGCAGCTCCTTCAGCAGCAGACTGCTACACCCGCCCTGTAAGAAGGAGCGCCACCGCAGCCGGTTATTCAGTCACCTACATGTAAAACAGGTCGGCCCAACCAGCGGACAAAAATTTCCACCCGCAGCAACACTTCAAAAGTAGCCCAATGCTGCAGGAAAACCACAGACCTGGCAACCCTTTTGCATAAAATCTGACGCTGAACACATCTTAGAAAGTAAATGAAATATTCATCAGAGCTACAAACGATTCTTTACTCAAAGACTCAGAAGATTTGTCTCATCAACTCTGTTGGTAAATGTCACCAGGTTAAAACCAGGTTTAAGCAAACAAATGCAGATAATGAGAGAAACATTTTTTAAAGACTAATTCTCGTATGCGTGAGAAAACGAAGGGACTGAAGGTAGTTTTCCACTGCGGTCGCTGCGGGATGAAACCAGGTGAAATAATGAAGCTCAGACGAGTTCAGACATATCTGATGAGCGTTACGTAACACCCGAACACCGAGCTTCACGTGAGGAAGGAAACCAGCTTTTATAACTGGTCACCTTACGCTGGTTTACATCAGCAGGCATACAGGAGCATGTTTAGCATGCAGCCTCTGATATCGTGCAGATTATTGAGTGATTGTTGTAATCTGTCGCAAGGTTATTGATTTCCTTTGTGTTCATGGATAAACATCCTGAATGAACACAAATGAACAGGGAAAGGAAACTTTAGTCTGCTGACCTTCCCCTTCACATCCGTCCGAGGAATGCTGCAGAGAAAAACTTTGGCTGATGAAACATTTGGCTGAGAAACACGACGATGTTTCCTGTGAGTAACTTCCAGGAAAGCGCTGAGGGGCTGGAGAAGTTCACGAACTGTAGATGTGAGCTGCAGGAAAATGCTGACCTGTAAAAGTTATGCAACACAGTTTCACTGCAGTTTGTATAAAAGTCCACAAATGTAAACTATAGGGTCGGTACTGTTCAAAGCATACCTGACCTTTTGCCCATCCGCTGTCATAAGAAGACGTGTGGGTGTGATTGAACCTTTTACTCACCTGCAGCTGTAAAAGAAGGAGCTGGAATATTTATTACGGGGACCATGACAGCCTTGATTTTACTCTCCTTGCTTCTATGTAACATGTTGCTGAATTACACGTACCATACTATCTATTAGGGCTGGAAACATGGAACACGAAACACAAAAGCAAAATACAGAATTACAGGATTATTCTGAGTGACAGCAGGACACCTCGAGTCTCGAGATGTTATATTTCTGCAACGAGACGCAGTTGAACTCTGTTATAAAAGTGGAGCTAACAGCAGAATCCAGTCGAGGCCTGAATAGTCACGACTCTCCCAGATAGAAATTGAATAAGTAATATGTGTCTCCTCCGTTCCTGAGATGGTTCAAATACTTCCAGACATATTTTTGGCACCGCTCGCTGGAGGACCGAGGACACGAACCAGATGTGGAAAAAATAAGTCACACAAGGAAGAATTAAACAAGTTTAAACAACATCAAATGTATTGTTCTGTTTGGCATTTAAAGTTGAGCCTGTCAGGTCACGTTTTAGTTTCACTGTAAACAAACGTGACACGCCTGCAGGAGCTGAGACGCATCTTGGCTCTGAGAGATTTAAAGTCGACTTCAGTTACGATCTTTAAACAAAATGCTGCTGATAATCGTTCTGGGTTGGACAGTTTCACATTCCTCAGAGTCGGTGTAACCTCATAGATAACCACCGCTTAGCTTTCTGAGAGTTACTCAAAGAAACCTCCTTCATGGTTTTCCATCGTCTGAGCGCCGACGGGAGCTTGATCCCGTCGTCTTTTCTTCTGCAGCATTTTCATGGCGCTGACTGGAGAACGACCCAAATACTTATTCACACTTTAGTAAGATAAGACAACACATTTGTTTCAAGTTGGATGAACAGTTTTCACTTCGTATTCTCCATATTAATAATATTTACCAACACTCACTTTGAAAGTCATATTTTCAAATGTTTAAGATGTAACGTGAAAACAAACGGTTTGTCATATGTGTATGTAGGATGTCAGTGACCAAGCGAGCTAAGGTTAGCTGGCTAGCTAAAGCTAAGCTACACTGCATGGATCTAACATTAGTTTGTAAAATCATGTGACAAAGTACTTTGCAAACAGCAATTTATCCAACTGACCAGCCAGATCAAGCAGATCAACAAGTCTGAACGAAGTAGCTGATGTTATCCACTCAAGACAGGAAACTAACCGGCACGGTTAATCTCATGTTAGTTATTGTTGCGCGTCCGAAAGTCCTAAAATGTCAAATCAGCTAGCTTCACAGAGCGAACCAGACGTGGCTTATTCGTGTGCCAAAATGAAGCGACACCAAGATCGTCACATTTTGAAGCTCAGGGCAGAGCTGCCAGAAGTTCTGAGTGCTATGGTTTTGGTATTAAGACTCCACAAAGCACCTTTAAGTTGTTACAAATAATCATGTGATTTGATGATGTTTTACTTCAGGAGCAGGAACCAGGAAGTCCAGGTGTCACTTTAACTCTCTGTGTGACCCCAATATGAACAGAATCAGGGTTAATGTTGTTTCTGTTATTTAAAATCTGAATATGAAGAAACATTCAGAAGCTTTCTTCAGAGACACGGAATACCTGTCCTGTTACCTGCCCTGTCACCTGCCCTGTTACCTGCCCTGTTACCTGTCCTGTTACCTGCCCTGTTACCTGCCCTGTTACCTGTCCTGTTACCTGTCCTGTTACCTGCCCTGTCACCTGTCCTGTTACCTGCCCTGTTACCTGCCCTGTCACCTGCCCTGTTACCTGTCCTGTTACCTGCCCTGTCACCTGTCCTGTTACCTGCCCTGTTACCTGCCCTGTTACCTGTCCTGTTACCTGCCCTGTTACCTGTCCTGTTACCTGCCCTGTTACCTGTCCTGTTACCTGCCCTGTCACCTGCCCTGTTAACTGCCCTGTCACCTGTCCTGTCACCTGCCCTGTCACCTGCCCTGTTACCTGTCCTGTTACCTGTCCTGTTACCTGCCCTGTTAACTGCCCTGTCACCTGCCCTGTCACCTGCCCTGTTACCTGTCCTGTTAACTGCCCTGTCACCTGCCCTGTCACCTGTCCTGTTACCTGCCCTGTTAACTGCCCTGTCACCTGTCCTGTCACCTGCCCTGTTACCTGCCCTGTTATCTGTCCTGTTACCTGCCCTGTTACCTGCCCTGTCACCTGTCCTGTCACCTGCCCTGTTACCTGCCCTGTTACCTGCCCTGTTACCTGCCCTGTTACCTGTCCTGTTACCTGCCCTGTCATCTGCCCTGTCACCTGTGAAGTGTACGTGACTGATACCAATAGGACGTTGTCTCGATGGCAACCTCCAACATCAACAACAACAGGTGTTCCCCAGAGGCCCCGAGGCGACACAACCTCTGTCAGAGAGGTGAAGTCTGACCTCATCGTAACCCGACACCTCTACCTATGAGGTAATGAGGGGGGCCGGATGCACACATAGTGTGTGACAGTATGTTAATCATTAGAATAACAGAGCGGTCTGCAGCGTATTCAGACACTTTTACTCATCACTGGATGAAGCTGTGATGTAACCTGACGCTGCAGCCGCTCCGCACTGACTCACTCAGCTCCCGACTGATTTTATTGCTCAGACAATTAAAAATGAAAAGTGAAAAAATGAAAGTGAGTCTGCGGAGGAAAGTTTGTCAAACAGTCGGCAGAAAAATCGCTCCAGACTGACGCTAAAGTCCCAAATCTCCTGGTTTAGTCTGAGGTCGGAGCTCCGAGCAGGCCGCTCAGATTCCTCCAAACCAAACAGGGACAAATATTCCTTCACAGAGCTGTTATGTAAGACAGCCTGAGTTTACATCAACACAGTCTTTGTCTTTGATAAAGAAGGAAAGAGCATTTTTCATCTCGTTTCATCACATTGTTCAGTTTGCAGTCTGCAGGAAGTGTGAGGGGATGTGATGCAGTTATTACTATTAAAAAGAGCAGAAAACAATTATGTGTCAGAGAATTTGAAATATTGTCACTTTAGGTCACGTGTTTGTTTCAGTGTTGCATACAAATATTCTTTATATTCTACGTTTAAGACGCAGCTCAAACAATGGCTCGAGGCGAACCAGAAATGTGCTCATTTTTAATTTGTAATATTGATCGATGCATTCTGTCTTTGTATGTTTGTATCTGTGTGTTGTCTTTTTATGCTGCCTGCCTGTGAACTGTGCATGTACATTAGCATTCTTGCTAACTCCAGCATATTTACAACTTGTATTTTTAAACTGATGTTGATCAATGTGCTCTTTAAATAAAAAATGTGTCAAAGCAGCAGTTTGATACCATTTACAGAACTTTGCAGTTGTAGTTCTGGTGTTAAATAGTGGTTAAGCTTAAGTGATGCAGATGTCTTGATTATGTAAAACCTATTAAACACAATATGAACACAACACTTTAAATACTCAGAAACATGAACAGGTTATGCACACCAGTGAAGAGGCGAGAAACAGGAACTTCTTTTAGACATTTTTTATTAAAATTATTAATCAATAAATAGCAAATAACAATAAATAACTAAATAAGACATTTAAACAACAGACATCGTCAGGTTGAGTGTTTGGCCCACAGAAGTGACAGTTAGTAAATCCTCCAGTTTGCCTGCAGGCCTGTTAGTGCAGTTTGAGTCTGTCAATCAGACAAAGTTCAAGTTTTGTTAAGTTCAAGTTTCAGTTTGTTTGTAAGTGTTCACAGTTCTTTCTTTCTCTCTCTCTCTCTCTCGTGTACCCTCCAGACCGGCCGTCCTCCTCCACTCTCAGGGGGACTGCTGGCAGGGAGAAGCCGATGCATGGAGCTTCCTCTCCGGCCACGCCGCTGTCTCAAGCAGCTACTCCGGCTCAGCTCCAGCTCGTTTTATTCTCGATCACAGAAGCCCAGACTCGGGCTGTTTACAGTTCAACCAGTCCTGAGACATTTAGTTGTCGCTGCCCAGCCTGTGGTAGACCAGCAGAGCCACCATGTAGCTCTTCCCGGCGCTCTGCTCGTATGACCGGCTGGTCTCTGTCTCCTCCACGGGCTTGGGGCAGGTGGTGCTCGGGATGATGTGTTCGCTGGATGAAGCTTCGTCCTGACAGTCGCTGTGTGTGGCTGACAAGAGGTCGGAGCTGGCGCTGAGTTCTGAGAGCCGCACCTGCTCCTCCGCACACTGGAAGGGGAAGCCCTGGTACTCACTGAGCGTGCTGTCTGTGCTGCTCAGCGGTGTGTCTGCGCAGGGCTCCTCGGTGTAGATCTGCCACAGCACCACCAGGCACAGGATGACCAGCCAGCGCTTGGCCTGGCTCTTCTCCGGTGGTGGGAGATGCATGCGGACTTTAGCGGGGTACATAACCCGGGTGCAGCGCTTCTTGGGTCGGATTGGCACGTAGGAGCGCACGGCGGTGGCCTGAGGCGTTATCCGCTCGAAGGTGAAGACCTCCGGCTCTGTGCTGCGGTTCGCCGTCCTGGAGCAGGCGAAGCTTTCCCTCTGAACCGTCATAGTCACACTATTTGACCGTGAGTACATTTTCTTTAAGTTTAGTGTCGCTTTTCTCTTGAGTTTCTCTCTTTGTCTCTCTCGGAGTCTGTCAGAAAGTCAGATATGTCCAGGCGAAGCGCAGCGCTCACTTTTTATGTCTTCCAGCTCAGGTTGTGTTTTTTAGAAACGCCCCTGCAGAGCAGGCCACTCCCTGAAGCTCAGCCAACGCACCTTGTTGCTCAAGTGGGAAAAACCGAAAAATTTGCATATTTGTCCGTTTGTGTTAGAGGATCAGAAGCCGGAGCGATCAGGCTGCGGTGGGGCTGAATCATCAGGAGGGTTTGGTGAAATATTTACACTCAGCTATGTGGTAACCAGACCAATAAAATGACCTACTGTGATTAAAATGTACTTTTACTGTATTCAGAAAAGATCAACCTTCATGCACTTTGAAAAGGTGATATTAAATCGGGAACATATTAAATGTGATCAAACGGTATGGAAGAGTAAGAGTGCCAGGAATAAAACCAATAATCAGAGGAGAAAGATTTTATGGGATTTTGATTTTTAATAAAAAAAAAAGGTAAAACAAAAAAGTAAGCAAACAACATTTTTTTTGTAACCTACTTTTTCTTAAGTTTAAAAAACCATAAAACCATATTTTCCAGGTATCATTTTTTTTCACCATTCCTCTGATACTTTTTTGTAAACATAAAAAATAGATGATTTTTTCCCCTAGAAAGTAACTTTTAAATATTAATATTTTAATAGCAATGCTAAATTACCTCCATTAAATATTTTAACAAAAACAATTCTAAAGTCACGAAAAACAAGGGGAAAAAATGATTATTTTATTTTATTTATTTTAAAGAATTGATCACCAAATGTTTTTTTCAATTGTGTTTCAAGGCTTCCGTAGTTTAGATACTTTTTTGTGTTCATGCACATGATTGTAATAATTTCCCCTTCACATGATATTCACATGACATGTGGAAGCTCCAGCCTTTCAGACGTCCTGAAGGTTTCAGTTTACTGTAAACACCACAGACGGCTAAACATGGAGTCACATGTTACTGCTGGACACTTCCTAGAAGTCCTCCACTGACTTTTTTCACGGGACTCAGATTTAACACAGAAAACGAAACCTTCAACCTGAACAATAACACTAACTTAAATAACTTTATTTATGTTGTAGCTTTAATAATAATAAGACAAAAGATGCTAAAGGACAAAGTCAAACATTAAAAGCATTTTAAGAAATATAAAATAGCTATTGAACTTGATTTAAGAGGTGATTTAAAAGAAGTCCCTGATTGGATGGAAGAATGACCTTCTGTTTCCTTTTGACCTGCGGGCGGATGTTGGATGCGTCATATAGATGATGTAAAAACTACAAATACAGAGAAATTAAAGAAGTACATTTCTACCAGTGCAGTGGCGGTTTTTAACTTCCTTCCTAAAGTCGGACTCACACACACATTGAGATTTTATGTAAGAGAGTAAAAACAGAACCCATTGTGACTCAGAACTTTATAATACATACTGCAGCACGATGTGTGTTTAAAATGTAGCGTAGAGAGGACACGATGTAAAACTCTTGTCTCATAATGTGTTGATTTAAAAACATGAAGGTTGCTTATTTTAAGAAATGATGATTTATGATATGGCTCCTAATCATGCTGCTCGTGCCGTAGGTGAATTTGATTTGGTCAAAGTAAGCCATGATAAAATTTCATGACATGAAATGTCACCAATAAAACACAAAGTTTAAAATGTCATGTTATCGGTGAAATCTCGATCCTAGAAAGCGGCGCCTGTTTCACGATGAGATAACTGAATCTAAAAATATCTCTGCTTGCATGAATCTGGACACTAAACGGGGGAGTTTTGGTGGTTTTCCAACATGTGATTTTTTTGTCACCCTGAGCCGTGTGTTCACTCTGAATGGTGAAGTCACAGGATGTTACACTTGTGAAAGTCCTTTGTGGCAAGGCAACTTTTTGTACTGATACTTTCCTGAGTTTAAATACAGATTTGAATGAGTTTTAGCAGAAAGACTTTATGCTTCAGCTTAGCTTTAAAAAAGTGATGAACTGAAAACGATGCAAATACGACTTCAACAGCTGCAGCTTTTGTCAATGTAGGTCACAAGATTTCAAAATGTTTGGATGCCATTCATAGCTAAATGTTACGACTTATCAAAAACAAATACCCCGTCTGGCTCAGATAGACCTGTGATGTACCAACTTTGTTAAAGTAAGAATGGATAAGCTGGAACCCACAGAACGCAGCAGACCGTGCAGAAACAGGTCAGGAATTTAGTCCAGCTCAAAGTTTAAACTTCCACATCTACTGCAAAAACACTCCGATCTGGATTGAAAGACTGAAACCCTCTCCTCCGGGTTTCTGCTCAACTTATTTCTGATGAAAACAGTGAATAAAGACGACTCCTCTGTTTCCGTGAATAAATGACGAAAGCTTTAATCTCTTCCTGCATTTCTGTGGAATCTGAAGACTCTGCAGCAGCCTGTCGAGTTTCACTTCCTCACGACATGTTACGACATAACTAACGAACTAACCGATTATGCCCTTCAGGAAAAGACCTGTATTTTTTAATTAACTTTTTTTTTACATTGACTTAGTTATACAAGAAAACAGCTCTGCGGTAGGTAATATGTGAACATTTCTGAGACACTACCCCTTAGCTGCTGCTTCAAGGCGTCCTTAAGCGGATGCTTTAATGTACCTTTAAGCGGTTAACCTGAGTGAGTCCTGCGTCATTTGACCTATCGATCACCCTTGACCTCCACTATGAGCGAAATATATCGCTCTCTCTTCTACATCACCTGGATGGCTCTGAGTGTCTAAAAGTGCCACAAATCCAGTGTTCACGACAACTCAGAACATTTTACTTTTAGAAGAAATGTTTTCTCTCTTGAGAATTTTGAATTAGATTTTTTATTAGCAAAGATTTATTTTTAGTTTGTGGGCGTCTCGTCTTCGTCATGCAAAAACGTTTGTTGACATCATTTGGGTCATTATTTCGTTCACGAAATTAACACTGTGATGAGTGTAAACAGTGAATAACAACTAGGTAATAAGTAAGGGTAATGTTTGCAAAGAAATGTCTAAAAGCAGGTGTGCAAAATGTCCCTTTACTGCAGCCGTGGCTTAAACTCACTGCAAGTCAACGCACCGATCAATCATGGAGCCGAAAGCTGCTTTTACTTCCTGTCTGTATTTGTAGAATTAAACTTTCACAGCCAATTATGGTGAACCAAATCTGTGTGCTGCTTTTGAACACTTTCAACAGTCTTGTATGCAAATGTCTGCAGGTACGTTATGATTTGTTTAAAGGCCAGGAGGGAGGGAGGGGTTCATTTATGTGGTGTGTGTGGGATGCTCCGTGTGTAGTTTCTGTCATCTTTGCAGATCGGTTTCATTCCTTTGCAGTGAAACTGCGTGTTTAAAATACCTGGAACATACCTCTGTTCCTTTTGTTTCACCGTGAGCTTCAGCAGAAAGAATCAGAAGCATCTGAAGAATGAGGAGGCCATCAGAATGATATTAAACACACACACACACACACACACACACATACACACACACACACACACACACACCCTGCAGTGGGAACCTTGACTGAGCGTGGTCAGAGAGGAACATGGCTGGAAAATGTGTCACTAACACACTTTTCTCTTAGTAGGGTGTGAGATTCCTGACACACACACACACAGTCTACTGTACCAGTGTTTCCAAATATGGCAGACAGAGCGAGCCAATCATCACCAGCAGAAAAGCTGAATGACCTGTGAGATGACACATAAATGAACCCCCTGCCCCACATGGTTTATCTAGCAGAGAGACTCCTTACATAACCTCCTCACTCCTTCTGTTATACACAGTTATGTGTGACATAACTGGTGTCCTGTCGCTGTCATTAAAGAGAACAAACAAAAACAAAGTAACCGCTTGAGGCAGCGGTGTTCTGCCAGGTAAAATCACTGTTTTTGTCAATGGAGTCTGGTTGTCTGCGAAGAGAGCGATATAACTTTCCCCCGGAACTAGGAACCTTTTCAGGAACCACGGTCTAAATTTAGTTCCGGGGTAGTTGACTTCACCCCTGAAAAGTCCCTGCTCAGGGGGTTGTACTTTCCAAAGGTCCAGGAACCCTCAGGGTGGGGCCTTCAGTGCTGATCGTTTCTGATTGGTCGAGTACTCACAGTTTTATTTCACCCACTAGGGCTGCATGATATCAGAAAAAAATATAGGTAGTAGCCATATCTTTTTGTTTGTTTTGGGATATTTATTGCGATATTAAAAAATACAGGAAATTATACCAGATGAATGCAGTTTGTTTTCATGTCCATATGAACTATTAACAATCATATTTCTTATTATTTGGGACTTTTAAGTCTGTTTTTCTTTAACATAAATCCTCACTTTTGTCATCAACCGTGTTCAAATCTAAGTTTAATCAGCGTGACCCGCACCGCGACAGGAACTTTATGAAAACAAAACTCACGTCTCCTACTTCCTGTCGGCACACAACCTCACGCCGTGTGTGTGCTGCGGACGTAACTGTAAACACTCCCCGGCACGTCTGCTCCGTGAACTACATGAACACACACGGCGTGAGGTTGTGTGCCGACAGGAAGCAGGAGACGCGAGCTTTCGTGCTCAATCCATTTGCAATGCAATACAACACCATCAAACACAGCACAAGTTGAGTTTCCTCCATGCTAACAGGCTAACTGTCGCGCAAATGATGATACCCTCTACTTCTTTGAGTTTTAATGGCGGTTGGCAAACCAGCTTAAAGGCGCATAACCTCCACCTACTGGACTGGCAGTGTAGTGCAGTTACAGTTTCTTCATACGTCGTTGCATAATCATAAACCTCCCGGGACTTTAGGCTGCCGTGGAAATGCAGACAACAATGGGCCACAGGAACCATTTAGTTCCTTGAAAAGAAGTTCCTGGAACTTTTGGTTGAAAAGCACCTTTACTTTAACAAAAAGGTCTATGACTGCAGGGATTCTTTCTGTGGTTGAGGCATTTCCATGTGTACCAAAGACAGACTCTACTTGTCTCTGTTCTATCTCTGATCAGTTGCTTAGTATATTTGTGTTATTGTATGAAGACTCAATAACAAACTTTGAGGCAGTGGTAGACCAGCAACTCCTGTGTTCTTTAAGGTAAAATCGCTGTTTTTGTCAAAGGAGTCTGGTGGCTTTGAAAAGAGCGATGTAGCGGCTGTTTCTGCTTAAGGGCTCCATCTCTGTAGGGATCCTGTCTGTGATGTTTCCACACACTCAGAATAACAATCTGAGCCTGTCAGGGTCATAAACAAGAACTTTTAGTGGACGCACTTTGATCCGGTGCATTTGCCCCAAAGGATAAAATAGTTGCCATTACAGCTTACAGAATCTACTGAACTTTTTGTACCTTTTATTCATTAAAACCCCAAAACATGAACCAAAAAAGGACCCAGGTTTAAAAACACTCCGTCTTTAAAGGTTCTTGTGTAGAACGTGGGTCATAAAGGGTCTCCAGATGTCCCGACAGTGTTTTTCCACTCTGACAGTAAACTGAGGAGAGACTGCTTTCTCTTTTTTTCTGAGTGTTGTTTTAATGACACAAATCCACCTTCTCTGCGTGTGTTTCATTTCCCACAGACAGTGAGGGGCTCTTACACCTCTGTCTGCCGTCTGCGGCTCAAAGCTTCCACACAGTTTACGCTCTGCTGTCGGCTTTTTCCACTTTTACTGTAACAGATGAAACGACCTCCAGGAGGGAGAAAAAAATGAGTCACGTTCACGATGGTGACCACATTTCTCCTCCTGTGTTTTCCTTCGTACAGTAACTGTTTCTGAGAGTTTCAGTCAGCACACACACTTTTTACACATTCATCACTTTCCCTGGTCGCTTGTGTTCACGGCGGCCGTCTGATGTGGGTTACTATTGTGCGGTAATTCTGATCAAAGACTCGTCTGATCGGCCGTGCTGGCTCGTCGCTGGCTTTTTGCCATGTGAACGGGCCTACGTGCAGAACAGGGCAGCGTCCGGCAGGCGATAGCGCGAGGATCAGGGGGTAGAATGGCCACATAAGCCCCCTTTTATTGTAGCTCTGACCACACAAAGGCCCCTCCCCAAACCAGGTCACATGTTTGTGTCTGGATGATGTGTTGATGCCACCAGTGTTTGTGTTTGTTTACTTTTTCATTTGCTAGAATTGTTTTGTTGTTGTTGACTTTTTCCTTTTGATCAGAGTACAGAGGCTTTAAAACAATCTGAAGGCCGTTAACGGCCGATGAACTGTCGACTTACATTTACTAAAGACAAGCTCAGAAACATATACGATAAAAACCTCGTTTTCTTTATAATCCAACTTGTGCTTCGTCTTTTCAAACTGGACCACAAAATCCAACAAAATAATCCCGACTACAAGCTCCTCCAGGAGCTTTAAACTGGCCCGACCTGCAGATGGATCTGTCGACATGCAGCTCAGTAGGTCAGCCTGAGGAAGATCATGTGACGTGTTGATGATTACTGGGGTCAGGTGGATTATGCAACCTACAAATTGGGTCACAAACCTGAAGCAACACTGGAATTTAAAATGAAGTACAAAGTCCGTATTTGTAGAGATGGATCTGAACTGGGACAGCCCTGTGTAAATATGAAGCACATCATGTTTCTGAAGAAGTAGTGATACAAGCTCAGAAGATATTCATTCATAAAAGTGTCACTGGATTGAAATGGATTTAGTTTCTTAGTGGAACCTTTAAAGAAACTTTTTCATCAAATGTTAAAACTCAAACTAGAAATGTAAACAAAACCTTTACAGCTGTGTTCACCAAAGTACCGGGACTTTTAGTCCCAGATGCTTCTTTCAAGGGATTGAAAAGTTCTTACAGCCCATCGTTGTCTGCTTTTCCACCAAAGTCCTGTGAAGATTAGGAAAATTAAACTGTGCTCTCAGCGCAGGAACTTTCCCAGGGATTAACGACTTTATAAGGTAATTAGTGCATTTTCACTGCAAGGACTAAGGTCTAAATAAAGTCCCCAAAAGTTCCTGTTAGAGGGTTTGACTTCCTGAAAGTACAGGGACTTTGGAGGTGGGTCTTGCAGTGCCGGGAAACCTTCAGGGATTTTAGACCTTGGTGGAAATGCAGACACCAATGAGCAGGAGGAACCTTTTAATTGCTCGAAAGTCACTGCTAGGACCCGGATATTTTAGTGGAAATGCAGCTTTAATCTACTCGGGTACAAGTAGTCTAAATGCTGCGAGCACTCGACCACTCAGAAATGTTCAAACCCGAAGTCCCAGTTGTTTTAGAAAGTACTCCCCCACTAGAAGGTTCCTTGGGGCTTTATTTAGTCCCTGCAGTGGAAAAGTACTGAGCGCGTCCAAAAGTTTCTGCAGTGGAAACGCAGCTTTACAAAGCCTTCATCATGTTTGTGTCTTCACAGCGCTGAGCGCACGCTGTCCTTTAAAGAGTTAAACCTGCACAGATGGTTTTGGCCTCTCGCTCCCAGAGCAGAAAGTTTTCTCTGCTTTTTCGTGATTTTCCATCTCGATCTGATTGGACCAGCAGGCCCGAGAGGTGTGGAGGGAGCGGGGGGGATGGACGGCTTCCCGACCAATCCCAGCTGTGTCTGAGCTGAAGTGGATCCCAGGCAGCTGCTGACCCGCTCAGAAACGTGCTGCCTCTCACAGCTAATCTCGACCTCAGCTAACCAAACAGTTGATTTTCTGGCTCTGAGTAATTTCTGGCTGCCAGTGGACGTCAGCAGCTCTCAGTCTGATGTCCACGGCTCGTCTCAGACAGGAAAGCACACACTAGAGGTTTAATGTCATGCTGCTGTGTCACTGGTTTGGTTTTTCTCCTTCCTGTAACCACAAGAATCAAACAGATGACAGGAAAATCCCAGAGGCCTCGAGTTCGAGGAAGTTCACCGATTTATCATCAACTCTGACAAAAAGATTCCTGTTGAAATGAAATGTTGATGTCGGAGCCTCTTTCATAAACACACAGGAGAATTTCACAGGGAAGAGTGACTCAAACTTTTACACAATTTATTGACCTTTGTTTATATTAAAAACATCTTGATAAGAAGTTCAACAACAAATAAACATTTTCCTGTAAAAAAAACTAAAGAACAAAATATTAAACACATGAAGCCTGTCTCTGTTTATCTCAGTTATGTGTCTTTTTTTCACATGGATATTTTAGCTGCCTGAGGGCCTGTGTCCGTTTCTCTCACTTCCGCTTCCCTCGGCAGCGACCGTTAAGTCTGCTTCAAATCGCTCTGTGTGTTTAATATTTGCTTTCAAGGAAATGTTACAAAAAAAACATTAAAACAACGAAAGGAATCGTGTCCTGGCGTTCGCAGCAGCTCTACACCTGGAAATTATACCGTCGTAAAAACAAAAGGATGAGCTTCTCCTCCACCGCCTCGGGGTGAAAGAGGAATCATAGAGCAGCTGAGAGTTGATTTAAGAAGTTGCACTTTTTTCAGTTCAATATACAATGGAGCTAAATTTGCCTTTAATCCGCACAGTGTGAAATATGACCCGGAGGAGGAGCTACCTGCGGCTCAGCTCTTTTGTTCACCTGTTCTATTTTCTCCTCTCTGTAATGAACCTGAACGGCAGCTCAGGAATGTTTCCTACCTTCAGGTGAGGTTTTACATTTGACATTTAACAAACAATGGTTTAGCGTCAGTGAGCGGCTGAGTGACAGCTGAACTTTATGATAATGCTAGTTTTCTCTGAAAATTAGTAAGAAGCTTCCAGATGGTGACGTGCGACAGAAGCAGGATTAGGTGGCTGGATTAGCTTCTGTCGCGGCTAAAATAACCTGCACAGCTTCAAGTTTCTGTTAGAAAGAAGAAAGTGACTCACACTTCACCTGCAGCGTGCATCGATTTCTCGTTCATATCTGACGGATGATTCAGGTCTGCACACTTTGAGTCACCTTCCAGGCGTCCCTTTGTTTTCCCCTCGTTTGTGTAAGAACCTGAAACTTTGAGATACATTTGTGCATCTTTTTTTACATTTTCTGTCTTAAAGTGCAAATTAAATGCAGGAAAATTTGCAAGCAGCAGCGCCTCTGAGAGCAAGCAAACAGTTTCAGCACAAGCAGAGGAAAGCAAAGTTAGAGCAGGGATGTTTAAGTGCAAAGCTTTGAGAGGAAGCGCTTCACAATCAAACATGAAAAGTCACATTTCACAGCAGCGTTTTTTAAGGACTTTTTGTCTATTTAACACGTCGAACATCGACTGTGAGCGACTGGGACAAACGCTCCAACAGAGCCATGTATTGGCTGAGAGGCCGTGTAAAGATGACGAATACAATGTGTAAAAACTGAATGAAACTGAAGTCAGCAGCCATGAAACGAATCTTCTGAACATCAAAGAAGTGAGTTTGGTGACGCACTTGACTTCACACTTGCGGGGACGTAGGAAGATTGGTCAAATTTGCGGAAGTTGCAGCAATTGGTTACATTTGTGGGAACGCAACTTTGCAATTTCCTGGAGACAAAGATGGGAAAAAACATCTTTAACATCACATCATTTTATATTCCATCCTTTATTTAGAAATGAAAAGTAATGAAGGTCAAAACATTAGAAGCGTTACATCGTCGCAAAAATATTTGTGACATCTGAGTGACACCGTGTGACACAGTGATGAGTTAACGAACTCCAGCCACACCTCAAACACCTTTCATCTAAGAGTCATGTACTCAACCATTAATGGGAACATTAACACACCGTGTGACTCTGCTCGTGTTTCTGCACCTGAGCTACCACACAACTCAAGATACACAACGTGTGATGAACAAACTTTGAACATACTGAAAACACATAAATCTCCCTGTTAACACTTAAACAGGAGAGTAAAGAGGTGGAAGGAGTGTGCTGAAGCAGGCTGAGGTGTGGGGGAGAGAACACGAGCCAAACAGTTCATTTAGGACGAACACTGAGGACACGATGTAGAACATCAGCTCAGGACCAATCATGTGATGATGACTTAATCGCTGTGAGGCTTCAGTTGAGAACTGAAGAAACTGCATTAAAAAGTTGCATTGAGACTCCGACTCCACAAGTTCACGATGCCGGTGCATGAAAACACACTTGCACACATTCCTGCAGAGCAATAAAAGAAAACGCCTCCAGAGTTACTGCTGCCACAAAGGAGCATGAACACATGAATAAACGGGTTAACGCTGAAGCAGAGAAAACATGCAGATGATCAGAGACCACATCACAGATGCTGTAACACGACTGTGCAACATGCACGACGCAGGGAAACTATTAGTTTGTTTTTGTGGAAGAATAATGAGATGTTAAAAATGTACTTTTCTTGTGTCATTATTTAATAATTTAATCAAATATTCAACAAAAACAACTCAAACATTCATATTTGATGATATTTAAAACGTTTGAGCTAAAAAAAGCTCTGAAACTTTGCTGAGTTTACGTGAAGCCCCGTGGGAACCACATTCACACACACACCTGTTCACACCTGCTGTGAGTGTGCGTCCTGATTGTCTTTCAACACAGCTGTGAATCACTTCACTAATTTAACCATATGTAAACAGCACACACACACACACACACACACACACACACACATAGAAACTGTCGTCGTTCTCAACAAACTCTCATCCTGCTCTGCGATGACATGATGTCTACTTCTTCTTCTTCTTTTCCTGAAACAGTTAGGGAGTCATTCTGACACGGTGACAGAATCTCTCACAACACTCAGTTCATAACCGTGTGTGTGTGTGTGTGTGTGTGTGTGTGTGTGTGTGTGTCTGTATATGGCTCTGCTCAGCGCAGTGACTCTCTGAAGTCATCACCACATGCTGGTTGTTTACAGTGAGGATCATCAGCTCTTGTGATGATATCAGCTCTTGTGCATTTACAACACTGACGACTAAACTCTTAAAGATGCACGATTAATTATTAATATTCCAGTTAAAATGAGTCTGTGTGTGTGTCTGCATCACAATCCAAAAATCAATCATTCGGTTTATTGCCTTTAGAAATCTAAAGTTACTTATGTTGTTAAAAAGTCAAATTCAGAAGTCAATAATTGACTGAAGTGAAATTAAAAGCCCCACAAAGTCCTTAAATTACTTGTTTCAGCACCAGGGGGCAGAATAATAACAAGCTGACAAACGCTCAGCTTTAACATTTGACCAGCTCATAAAGTTGTTATGCTAACGTGTTAGCACATGGTTGTTAGCTCTTTCTTCCAGCAGACACAGAATGACACGATCATCCCACTGGACTGGTGTTTGTTCGTGTCCTCCTGATGTGTGTCTATTATGAACTCTGCTTTTAGCTCATCTTTGGTCTCCACCACCTCCTGGGAGAGATAACTGAGTCACCAGAGTCATGTCCCAACTTCGAAATTAATGACTCATATTTTTTAAACTCCAGTTTTTTCCACAACCAAACAAGTGTTGGTCAATACTGAAGCCACATTTTGAAAACTCTTCTGACAGAATGCATCACTAACAGTAGCATCACGAACATTAGCATCGCGAACAGTAGCATCGCTAACAGTAGTAGTAGTACAATCTTCTCGGTAGCGTCGTGAGAATAAATCAAACCAAAGCTGAGGCAGAAACAAACTCGTGTTGATTATAAGAAAAATAGAGAGCTAAGCTAACTTGCTAAGAAGGCCTCCTCTCTTTAAAAATGCCCTGACATAACCTCTGTTGTCATTTGTTGCTGTGTAAATAAGACTGTCTTGACAATGCATGCTGGTACATGTAGGCAGAATGGTGCTGCAGTAAACTGTCTCGTCTGTCATCATGCTGTCTTCTTCTGCAGTGACGTGATGTTTGTGTTCAGAATAATGATCAACACAGAGCGCTCATAAACACAACGTAATATGTCTGAAATATGACACAGTGACATCACGCGTGGCTGCAGGCAGACTCTGTGAATCTCTGCTGTCTCGTTTCTGTCTGTTCTTCTTCTTCTTCCAATCCCTCCAACTTTTATTATAATTTCATTAAAACAAGGTTGGTCAAAACCTAGTTTGTGGCTGACCGCTGCAGGTCAGTGTGCGCTTCTGTGGGCACCACTGGAAGCGTGGTGAATGGTGAATTGTGATGACTTGTGATGACAGCAATATTAACGTCTCTTCCTGTAGTAAAAGTCACAGGCATGGAGGTCAACACTTCCGGGATGCTTTTTTACAGTAAAAGCCCGATCTGGAATTCTGACACCGAACACGAATAGAAATGAATCTGCGCTGATGTTCCATAAAAAGTCAATGTAGTGACGCGAGTAGACGCTAATGAATGAATGAGTTGAAAAAATTGAACTTACTCAGTGAAGCCTATCAACATCGAGATTCTCCTGTTGCCGTTGGTAACCATGGAGATAAGCCCCGCTTCCTCTCCTCCATTCCGGAAGTGAAGGGCGAATATTCGCTGTTATTTAAACACAAATTTTGATCCAGCGGTCAAACTCGCGCAAGTAATGCGAGGTGAATATTCACTTCGCGTTCGTAGTGAACGCACAGTGACTCCCCTCCTTTGTACACAATGCTTTTATTTTGAAGTGTTTCCCGGGCCGTTGTTGTTTGTAACTTTTCCAGGAAGTGATTTGATGGATAAAGTCACTCACAGGTTCCTTATTGCGGTTCCTGCTTGATTTTTAAAAAATAAAAACGTAGTCATAAGTCTCCCGCAGGCCATAAGAATATAAGTTAGTAAAAATAAATAAAGAACATTATGTTACAGATGTACCTTGGGTGCGCTCGCTCTCAGTCTCTTCGTCTCGGCTCATACGGTTGTTTTCGCTGTATTAATTAAGGTCCCGTTTCTAATCTGTTAACACCAACCCATCGAAACCTTTAAAACAAAGAGCCGAAAGTACCCCTGGATGTGCGCGCTGCAGTGAGGACAGCAGCGGAGGAGCAGCCCCGCCTACTCCCCGAACAAAGTATCCAGAGCCATGTAGAGAGAGAGTCGCGTCAGTGGAGGTCAAATATGCTCCATGACCAGTCAGTCGGTCACATACAGACCCGTGTTTGGTTTAACTCCAGTCTTGTGATGCATATTTTGTGTTTCCTGTTTGATGTTGTAACCTTGTAAATTCTGAAGGCTGTTTTGCAAAAGAAATTCAGCATTAAAGAAGAAGCCAGGGCCTGACCTCTAATCTCTTCAGATTATCCTGGATTTGTTCTGTTGATGTTGTCCGAGTCAGGCTGAGAGGAGTGACTAATTTAGGCCAGGTGTAAGTTATGATGATAAACGCATTCTGAAGGTCGATGTGAGACGAAGAACGAGTGCAGCTTTCTTTTGTAACAGGGAGCAACGACTAAATAAAATAAAAAAATAAAAAGTAATTATACTTTTAACTATACTTGTTTATATAGTTTATATTTAGTTGATACTCATGTTTACATGTAAAAAGTCGCTCCAGTATTTCTGAACTGCACTGACCAACATGTGAACATACGCTGTTTATTAGTTTGTTCCCTAATTGGTCAGAAATTTTCCTCCTGGCTAATAATTAAGTCTCATCTTATATGACTAAACATGATGTATATATAGAGGCCTGTACTAAAGCATTACAGCACCATTCCAGAGCATGTACGGACACGTTCACTTCCTCACGCTGATACCAGACACTCACACATTTCCTCTCAGACTTCACTGTGTTTGTTTTCTCTGCGTGCGTATGCTGAACGAGGGATTACCTTCTCTCTCTGAGTCACTGCCTCAGTTCAAAACCCCTCTGCTCAAAGTAACCCCCCCTCCCCCCCACACACACACACACACACTCTAACACACACTCAGGCCGAACACAGTTTCCCAGACTGCCTCGGGAGACATCAGGGAGCTGGTTGGTCGATGACGAAGGTGGCGCTATCTGGTTTCAGAGAGCCGGTTCAACCAGAGTCTGATCACTTTGTGATTATTCAGAGTTTTTGCTGCTCACCAGCGGTGGAACAAGTGTTCACATCTTTCACTTCAGCAATTAAAAAAAAACTCTTTTAGAAGTCTAAGTTTGAAAAGTACTCTTAAATCAGATGGAATGATCCTTTGGGTGTAATATAATAACACTAACCTTTTATATTTTTATCACGATATACAAGTAGTACTTTAATCTTGAAGGCAGTCAAGTTAGAGCCAAATTTAACAGCTTAATGTTGTTTAAAATTAATTTACACACAGACAGACTTAAGGACAGATCGATTACACTTTTTACACTTTAAACACAACACATTAATACGTCTTGATTTTGATGCACAATATCATCAAGTCTTTTAGTGCCTAAAAAGTTCTGTTTTTATGTCCAGGTCTTTACGAGGGGAGAGCACGTCGTCGTCAGCGTATGGGCTGAACCAGTCGCTGTATGGGTTAAGATTCTCCTCAGTTTGGCCTCCAAAATCAGCAACATTAAGGAAGTCCAACTGCACAGAAGTCAAAGGTCAGAGGTCAGCTCCAGAAGAAAAAGTCTTAGAGCGGGTTCACACCAGCCTTGTTTAGTCCGATTGAACTGAGCCCTGGAGCGTTTGTCCCCTCGGTCCCCAAACGAACCATGGTCCGGTTTGAGTCTGGTGAGAACGTACACGCACTTAAAGTAGGACCAAATACAGGAAGCAAACCATGAAACTGCGCAATGTAGTTTACGGGTGCTGACGTTTGCAGAGACACGCAGCGAGATGAGTCGAGGACAGACGTGAGGGAGCGATGAGGAAATATGGGCTGATTAAACAATTTCACAAATGCTTGTAGAAACGCACGAGAACACGGAGGTGGAAAACTCGGACCAAACAAACAGACTTTCGGTGTGAATGCTTAAAGTGACCCACGGCACTGTCTCTCAGTCAAACTAGTATGGATGAGTTTCTTAGAGGAAGTGATCTTAACTCTCAGCGTCTTTTATTTCACTTCCTTCCAAACTCATTCAGTTTCTTTGGACACATAATGACATAACTCGCTCCTCCGTCATGCCACCACACACTCCAGCTGAGTCTCTGAAGCTCCACCCACTGTATGAACCCTCCAGGGCTCCTCCGCCATCCACCCCTGCACTGTGCCCAGGCTCCCCTCACATTCCTGGGGCAGAGATGTTGCTGAGTCTGGGCTCTGGAGGTCTGAAAGTTCACAACAGAGGGAATTAGTTTCCCAAACTGAACTCTGGACAAAAACCCCCCCAACTTATATATGTATATATATATACTGTGTGCATGTGTTAAGAATATAGAGGCAATAAGATAACTTTTTGCAAATACAGTCAATCATCATGCAGCCCTGCCAAAGATAAGTACTCTTACAGCCACCGGTATTTTTTAAGTTGTTTCATACATTTGCATAAAATTCACTCAAAAGGAGTCTTTACTTTGTGCAGTAATCCTGCTTCAGGTATCAATATGTGCAGACCAACCTGTGCAGGTGTGTGCCTCCTCGGTGTAGATCTGCAGGAAGACGACTGCAGAGAGGAGCAGCAGCCAGCGGAGAGCCTGATCTGGGGCCTCCTTCAGTGTAGGCCTCCTGCTCTGAGAGGCCGGGTACAGGACCCTGCGGGGGCGCCGACTTCGGGGAGGAGAGGGACGCAGCAAGGAAGATGATGAGCAGGAACAGGAAGAGGAGGTGAAGGTGCTGGTTGCCTCCAAAGGCCCCAGAGCCACAGGGAGCAGTCTGCAGGAGGAGGAGGAAGGCATGGTGGATGACTGATGATCTTTCACCGTCAGGAGTCTGCTGGGGCTTCTGTGGAGTTTGTCTCTGTCAGCCTCAGCACTGCATCAGATCTGCTGCAGGCTGATGATTCTTCTCTATCTTTTCTCCTCGTCTTCTCTTTCACACCTTTTTCCTGCTCTTCCTTCACTTTTTCACCCCTTTAGTCCTTAATTAATCCTGGTTGACCTGAAAATGAATCAACTGACTTCACTTCTCTTGACCTTGAATTGTTCTTGCATCACCTCCTAGTCTCTTTTATCTTGTGCTCTCCCTGTCAGTTCTCTCTTTTACGCCCTGAGAGTCTCTCTCCATCACCAATCTGGTTCTTAATTCACTACACAGGCTGTTTAAATATGTGCAGAGTAGGTGTTGTCAGCTTGCCTGTGGCCAGGTAGACCCCGCCCACCTCTGGAATTAATGTTGACTTGAAATTATTTTTAGATACACGCAAACTCCGTCTCCCCCCCCCCCCCAAGAAAACTCCTCCACCTCCTTTTTGTGTCTGCAAAACATTTCAGTGCTGCAGGGAAATCCCTGCTGCAGCCGCACGAAAGGCTCAACTCGGAGGGTGAAGCTGAGGACATCTGGATCATTTCCCATCATCATGTTACTTCCATTAAGATGTGCTGCTGTAGTAAAAGAAAATAGAGTGAAGCAGAAGAAATGAGTCCATGATTATGTGCAGAAAAAAGAGTCAAAGTTTTGATTTCAGTCAATAACAGTCAGATAACATCGAAGAGAAGGTAGGGCGGAAACAGAGGACGACTGAACACAAAACCTCCAGGTTACAGGTGCAACATCTTTACTCACAAAGCCAACACATGATGAAGAATGCGGTTCAAAATGCAAAAACAAAGTGTTGTACCAGCAAGGCCTTGTAGGGCTCCTTTGAGGCTGGGTTGGATTAAATCACTGATTTATCACACTGTTAAAGGTGCTATATGTAACTTTCAGAACATCCTCATTCCGAGCGACACGGTCGGCCACTGAGGGAACTGCAGTCAACCTTCTTGTACGCGCTCGTGTTCGTTGACCGGCATCATGTTGACCAAAATCAACAGTTTGTCATAATACCTCAGTTAGTATCATGTTAGGTGGCAAAGTTATTTGTCAAGCTAGACTGACAACACTGACATACACACTCTGATAGTATTTTGGTAGTCATAACGTTAGCAAGCATGCTAAGGTTAGCCAACTAGCTCTAACATAAATACACTGGATGACTCTGGCATTGTGCTTCGTAACCAAACGGCAAATTACGCGAACCAGCAACTCCTCACAAGCATTAGCGAACATTAGCCAGACGGGGCAGGGCAGCTGGGATGAAGCACTTGTGCTGTGAGAGAAAAAACGCTGCACGCGGTAAGAGAACGCTGCACGTGGGTTTTGTTTCTATGACAACAATAAGTTGTGGGTCTGTTTTGATCCCCAAAAGCAATCGAAGGTCTCCATGAATCGCATGCCCTGCCGATGTTGACTCTAGTTTTCCTCCTGACGTTGGTCACTTCCTGTTTGGTCAGACGGGCTTCACCAGATAAAACTTATTTTTGTTTTTATTCTTGTGTGTAGTTTGTGTTGGTGTCGTTTGTTGCCATTATCCGTCTCCATCTCACAGCTTGCGTTGTCTCGTGTTGCACACTGTTGACTGTAACGGCATAGAATGAGCTCTCGACAGAGGTACTCGCAAACAATTTTTATTGTAGGGTCGTATTTTAAATCCTGTATTGTTATATCTGTTTTATGGAGTCTGTTTTGTCTCGTGTGCATTTGTCGTTGATTTTATGTATTTTAAAGGCCCATCTAGGGACATTGTGGTTTTTCACTGAGTTTGAATTAAATTGCCCTTGGAAGCATCTGCCTTGCTTTTGGTCTCCTTGTTTCCTCTCATTTCATTGGTTTCCTTCTCCTCCCGTTTCCTCTCCTCTCTTTGCGTGTGGACTTGAGTTCTACTTCTCCTCGTCTCTCCTCAGGCTTTGACCACAGAAAGTCTCTCTGAAACTTCAGGAATGTTTTTGAGCCTCTTTGATCACCTGCCTGCTTCTGTCTTTGCACGCAAACACACACACACCACTGCATGCAATGTACTGTCTTTCATTATATCACTTCAGTATGTGATGTACAGGAATCGAGCAAGGACGGGGTCGCTGCATGCAATGTGCAGAGAGTCGACACCAGTAGCTGTAAACTAACACGCATACCCACTGTAGGCTGGGTGTCACCATAAACATAACTTTATACACAAGTCAACACACACAGACAGCATCCCCAGTGCAGGTTTTAATAGTATAGTATTTCAAAGTAAAACAACAGATTTTTTAGCTAATCTGCTAGCGACAGCCAAGTCACAAAAGCTAATGTCAGCCAATTTTGTGCTTACATTATTGTCACCCTCAAATTCAACAGGATCCGTCTCCGGCGCGTTCCATGTGCGGCACGACCTCCAGAGTCGATCGCACCCATTCAAGTCAATGCTTGTGATTCCACAGCACGCGCCGCGGTCCATCTCCGGCGCGACCCAGAAGCGTCTCTCCGCTCTGCTCTGCTAAAGATACGCACCGGGTCTATTTTTGACGGAGACCGCTTCAAGCACGCGTCAAGCTGAACAGAGCAGATCGTTCCAAACAGGAAGTCACACACGAAAACAGCATACAACATCCGGTCATTTAAAAAAAACCCACCATGAACAGACCGGTACAGACTCCCGTTTTTTTCTGTTTTCGTAACAACACACTGAAATCTTGAAAAAAGAACACTTTTAATTAAGTAGTGTCCTCAGCCATGGTAGAAGCATAAAAATCACAGAATGACCTCCAAATGAGCCGATAATCAACCTCGTAGGTGCCAATTGAACTGTTGTTTGTGTGTTGCTCGATGTTATCGCATGATTTCGCAATTCTTGCAAGGGCTCGCGCCGTCTGACGGACAAAAATCGCAGCGCAGATGGAACTCACCGGACATGGATCCTGTGGGATCCAGGCGTTAGCTATCTTTAGCAACAAACATCTTTCCTATGATCCCCTGTAACACTATCAAACAGTATTGTTAGCTAAGAGGTTAGCTACGAGGTGGCTGAATGCTAGCTGTTGTATCATGGTAACTTATGATTCCTCAAATATGTTGTTCTAACTTGGATTTTCACAATTTATTGCCTTTATGTTTGGGGGGCTAATTCCTGATTTTGCCCTTGAATCGTATGAATAACATTTTTGCAGCCTCATCACATTCAGTATGTGTGAATAAGGCCTGCAGTTGTTCCAGATAAACTGTGTGTCTCTGTCTTTGCTTGTATTGCAGACTAGCAACAAAGGTACACTACAAACAGCCAAAATGTCGTCTTGTGTGCAAAGGGTGTTATGGACCAGTGATATTTAACAGTGCTTTGGCCGACAGCCAGTATCCAGCTTAGGACATGATGCAGAGCAAGGCCAGTGTAGCACTTATTTGGGAATGTGTTGCTTCAATTGGCTACATGTACCATCAACACTGTTTGGATATCAGCAATGATGAGCCATAGTCAATAAAGGGGTTATATTTTTCACATATTTAAGGGGATAAATGATGAATAGGTACAAAAGCTCCAGTAGATTGCTTCAGATGGCAGCCGTGAAACAGGCTGTAATGGCTGCAACATAATCAAATGCTTCCTGATCAGGGTACGTTCAGTTAAAGTGTCTGGTAACAGTAGACCAGCAACTCCTGTGTTCTGTGAGGTAAAATTACTGTTTTTCTCAATGGAGTCTGGTGTCCTTGAAGAGAGTGAAGAAACGGAATCATCTTCCTCTGTAACAGAAAGGTCTGTCTCTGTAGGGATCTGTCTCTGTAGGGATCCTTTCTGTGATGTTGTCAGACGCTTAACAAAGCCTGTCAGGAAAAACAAGAACTTTTAGTGGACGTACTTTGATCAGGCGCATTTATCCAGAGAGATTAAGTTGCACACATCAGTCAAAACTCTTGGAGTCGATCTGTCTGTGATTCACTGAGGGAGTGTCGAGGTTCAAGCCCTGGCCAAAGGGAACGCATACTTCACTCCAGTGTCTTTATCCTCGAGTCCACACCCACTTAAGTCAAAGAGCCGCAATATAAGTGAACAATAAATACAGTCATTAATGGAGAAGTTCAAAGGAGGATCTAAGTTGCTCCATCTCAATCTGTATACTGAACAAAAAGAGTATGTAAACTGAATAAAACAGTTCAATTCAAAGCTAATTTAACTTAGGCACAGCACCATTTGCTTTAAGGTATATACGAACATTAGCATGCTAACATGCTATCAATTACAATCTAACAGGCTGAGGCTCAGCAGGTATATTTTTTTGCCATTTTCTATTAGCTTAATGTTAACTTTAGTATGCTAACATGATAACAATTACAATGCTAATGCTAATGCTATTTCTTCTACCACAAGCATGCTAACATACTCACAATTACAATCAAACAGGCTGATGTTTAGCAAATACAATGTCAACCATTTTATTCAAACTCAATGCTAACATCGGCATGCTAACATCAGCATGCTAACGTGGTATCAATCAAAATGGTAACAGGCTGATCTTTAGCAATTTGTGTTTATTAGGTTCTTGTAGGTTAAAGTTCATATTAACTTGCTAACATGCTAACAATAACATTGGAAACAGGTTGATGCTTACCAATTATATTTTCTAATCATGTTACACTTTTAATGACATAGAAAAGGTTGAAAACATGAGACAGAAAGTGATGACAATTCATTCTAACTTAAAACTGGGATACTTAAAAAGCTAATAGCTAATGCTAATCTGTTCCTTTTTTGGCCCTAAACTGGCTTCCAACGTAACCTTAATACTCAAATACATGACAAAACTCTGTGTGTTTCAGAATAATGTCCTTCTGCAAGTCAACACACACCGCTCTCTTTATTAATGCTCTTCAAGGGAAAGTACATTTTTTGTGTTTAGAACAATTGGAGCAACCAGGAAGTGGTTGTGTCAGAGTGGATATGACTGACGATGACAGAGCGGATATCTCTGTTGCAACACAGAGGTAAAAGTAATGACTTTAACTGATGTGGAACCAAAAAAATCAAGAGTCGAGAGACAAATCAAAGTCAGAGAGCCGAACAGAGGAGAGAGTAACAGCTGATCTGACGCTTCTGCGCTAACAGAAACGTTCTTTACTCTTGTGCTGTGTATAGATATCCCGACCTGCTGTGTGGTACTTGCAGAGTGACAGAATACCGATGTGCTGATTCATACCTGCTGAGCGGAAAAGGTTGAACTCCTCAGCTGCAGGCACGCTGAAGCTTGAAATCACAGTTATTACAACTTAATAATACAAATAGATGTTTCCCACATCTTTAGCTGCAGCTAACACTCCAAAGAATTAGTCCTCTTCACTTTGCCTTTGTGTTTTATGTTGGCATCGTTCATGTTTGCCCAACAATTATTCTTATTCAGGAATTTAAACAAGGGTGAAATTATTTGATTAATGAAATATGAAACACCTACAAGTTTAAACAGCTTCTACCTCCCTCGGTAGTACGATAACATTTTTACACTGTTCGAACGAGTTTAAGTTTAAACATGATGACATAAAACTCGTATACGTGGACATGAATTTTACCCTTTTTCAACTGTGCAAGAATCTGTAACTAATATGTTTCAGTTTGAATCATATTTCATGCCAGGGCGTGACAGCAGCATTCAGTGCTTCTTCTCTTTCATAAGACTGCTTCTTTAAAACAGAAGTCGATGGTGACATATTATTTAGTCCCGAACCCTGACGTTCCATCGTGGTATAGTTGCCTTAAGGACCTGTGTCCACTAACACCACTTTTTGCACTGGCAGCGCTAACGACCTCAATTTCAGAGCGCTTTTCGCCGCTGCTTACTGTTGCTAGGTTGAGGAAACTCACAGTGCCACCTCACGTTGTTGGTGCAAAAATTCCACTGAGATGACTGTTCGTCTCGCGACCTGTGAGGCAGTTGCACGTGTTCAGAGAAAATTAAACTTAAATGTGTTCAAACTTATTTAAGTCAATAATTGCTTTCTAAAAACAGATTTGTGTTAGTGACAGATATTGACCTGTTAAACAGGGATAAACACATATGTGTTCTCATAGCACCACGTCTAATCTGCAGCTAATGATGATAATTACAGGTGGAGGTGGAGCGACTTAATGTTTGGTTTAGCCTTCATGTTGGTATGACAACTGGTGAAAGATAAGCAGTTATTACCTCTGCAGAAAGAAGAAAAGTTGTCAACAACAAAAACAAACACAGGTGGTCTCATTAAATCACATGAGCAGATCCATCAGTGAAAGTTGTCACAAAAATTGGCAAAAGAAGACAAAATGTTGATTAATCCGCCTGTGAAATCGTCCCAAACCGCTTTTTAAAAAATGACTGAGCCATTTTTTAAACATGAAAGTCTATACTTCTGAGCTGTTGATAAATATTTACATCTCCAGAAGGAACCGAAGGGCTTGGAGCTAAGAGTCGATAAGTCACAGAGTACTGAGAGAGGAACTAACCCTGCATTCCTGTGGTGTAAGAATAATTGGAAAAATGTGTTCCTGATGGAAAATTCACTTAAAAACCAACTCAGAAAGTGAGAAAAGTTTACACAAACACAGATTTGATGTCATATTGTGCAAAAACATTGAAGAGGAAAGTGAATGTTGGGTTGACGACCAGAAACAGTTTTTGAATCACTAAAGCATCCCTTTAAGCTCACGTGTTAGATGGTTGTTACAAGTAGGTCCACGTACGGTGACCTAGCTTATGTAAAAGTTATTTATTAGCATTAATGCTGATAATAGGTCAGAAAAATCAATGTGTCAGAGGTTTTAGGGAAAGGCGGGAGTGTAGCTGCTTTCGCTCTCGTTGAATCGTTGATGCTTCTGTGCAGTGATTTAAAGATCAAGTGAAATCAAACGAAAATCTATCGTTTGTTATTTTAATGATTTCTACATTTTTGTGGTCGCTTTAAAAAAGAACACTTTTCCCCAAAAGTTGAATATTCCGTTGTTTGGAAGAGACTGAAAGACTTTTGGCTCATCAGGGTTTACATTATAATTCTCTGGATGATATTTTTTATGTTGTTTTTTTGTATCCTGCTGTTGATGTGGATTTGTTTGTCCTGTTGTTCCAAACTAAAAAAGGAAACATGTCATTATTTAAAGTCTTGAATAACGTGCAGAAAAAAACATTATGTGTGACAAGCAGTAACTGGAACCAGTTTTTGTCTGGCTGTCGCATGAGAGTGGTTACAGAGAGCATGTTTGATTCATATGGGGATTAACGTTTTGGTTTTGCTGAAATGAAAACTTATTTTTGTGAGTTTAACGTCTCCGCTCATCTGCCTCCTGGACCTCCACACCCACACTCTCCACCACAAACTGCTTTTGTCTCCCAGCTCGTGTCTCCCTCTGTCTAACCCTTTCCAACTGAGGACACATATTTCTCTCACTTTTCGTGCAAAGGGCACATTATTCTTATTTTAAAAGCATCATCCTCCCAGGCTAAACTGTGACGGGTGAATGCAGAGGACATAAATACATCCAAGAAAAACAGACGGTAACACGGAGACGGCAGAGGTACAGTATGCTGGCCTCAGGCGAGCTGAATATTTGTGGGAGGTGGAGGTAGCGTGCAGGACAGCACACAGGTTATGACAGAGTGCAGAGGAGAAACCTCAGTTATGAAAATGACTTATTGTACCTGAAGGCATCCTCACACAGGTTCATGCTGGGCTCAGTGAACTGAGGTTCAACTTTCAGTCAGGCTGGTTACAAAACCTTTTACTAAACATTTATTAAACACTATCAGAAGCTAAGGTACCGTCAGTTTATAAAAGTTAATTTTGAGTTACTGGGTGGTTTTACTTTGTGGTATAAAAGCACTGTGATATATCTGATATTTGTACTCTAATTTATTGGGACGCAGTGTCCTAAGACCCACTGGTTTCTGGACTCCTTGAGTTCGGGATTTGGCCGCCGTCATGTTGGTGTTCTGGAGGCAGAAGTGACCATATTTGGATGAGAGGGTGGAGCTGGAGAGGAGCTAGGGCTTAGCAAACGGCAAGTTATCAAAGCTAAGTTGTCTAGATTAGAATAGATTCTATCTGTAGTAGTGGTAGCTGACTGCTGTTGTTTATTTATTAGACTAAGGAAGCGAAAAAAGAGCTTGTGGAACGTAGCAGACTTGTTGCTTGCTCACTGCTGGAGACAGCATCAAGTGGACACCAGAGGAACTGCAGTTTTTTGCAGTTCCCCTTTGACTTCATTTTTCTACACCCCAGGTTGCTGCTTGACTGAGACAGAACAAATAAACAGACGCTGGATGATTCAGCAAATCTCCAATTTTTATTCCACAAATGTTTCTGCCTCACCAAAAGCCGGCAGCCTTCCTAACTGTCCCGAGGCCCAAACTTATGTTAAACAGCTAGAAAAGGTTTGCTACTTTGGACACTATGTGCTTATGGAATCTTTAGGTGATAAAGCGTCTATGGTTCGCTCCCTTTGTCACGGTTGTAACTCTTGATTTTCCTGGCTGACGGTCGCTTTCCTTTTCAGACTGTTTGCTTCATCTGAGCGTCGAGTTTGTTTCTTTTTCTTTGGATTTTCACTTCTTGTTGAAGTTGTATCTGTAGTCATCCATCTTTTCTTTGTTTGTTCAGCCATAGTAGATTACTGTTTACTCGCAACACTTACAGAGAGCGGAGAAGCAGCCGCTTAGCTCCGCCTACCCTCTCTGGCAGACCAACCACTGCTGGCTGATGGAAAACGCGTCACTAACTGGGCGCCGCTTGGGATTTTTTCCGCAAATGTCGCTACAGGCACCCAGTCTGTAAATCTGCAAATGCAAAGGCTTTCATCAGTGGGCCATAGGCTCAATCGCCATTGTGTTACCTCATTCAAATCTTCAAGATTATGTCTTTAATGTGAGAACTAAAAGTCTGTTTTTGTATCAATTATTTATTCTGTGATACTCATATAAACCTCAAGAAAACTAGTGAGCTCTTTGTGGCAGCTTATAGCGATCCAATAAAGAAGTATTATATATTAGTGCTTCTGAAGTTGTGTGTGTGCGCATGTGTCTGGTTAAACACATTCATTAAAGACACACAGATTCGGCAGCCACACACAGGGGGAACACCTCTGTCTGTGTGCAGGTATTATTAGAGCTGTGGGTTGCATAAGGTTGGTGGTCTGTTTTATGTGTGACTTATCTATGACTAAGCAATCCTGGGGCAAGACAGGAATGAGCGGGCAGATTCAGATTAAAATATTTTTTAAATCTTCACATGACATTCCCACAACCTCAGTGTCCTGCAGAAGTCAAGTCAGGTTAAGTGTATTTATTTCAAAATAACTGATTGTAGAAAAAAAGGTGTGATAAGTGTTATTGTGAACCACTGATTTAATCCAGAGATTTGAGCTGTATTAAAGTAATAATGATAATAGTTAGAGTAGTGATAGTTCATGATCAGTTTACTTTTGAAAAGTGTAGAACTTTCCGAGTAGTCCCTGAACGCAGCATTCCCTTGCAACAACGTCCGTTTCTCGACTCAATTTTCAGTTAACTTTATTTGAAAAACACACACGGCAGATAAATAGATATAAAATATAGAGCCAAAATATAAAAGAAAAAAGTAATACATCACTATGGCGGATAAAACCAGTTCTGACGAGAAGGAGACATCGTTATATTTAGCACAAATTCATCACCTGGACAAGCAGTTGGAGAGGTAAGAGAGTGCTCACATTAGGTGAACGTTACACAGCTGACCGTAATTGCTTTGTGGGGTGAAATAAATCCTCAATTAATTATTTGAATACAGATAAATGATGTTAACCGTGGATATGTTTTTGTCTTTTAAACTTTTTGAAGCTAGCAGTTAATATTGATATCCTGGGTGTGCTCTTTTTGCGTAGCTAGTTCCTTACGCTGCAAAGACGTTAGCAAGTGTGTGTTTGATAAATATTCCACAAGATGAACTTTATAACATAATATATTATAATCTAATCGATGTATGTATGTATGTATCATGTGAAATGGACATGCATTTTCCAAGACGTTTAATGTTGATAAAAAATACTTAAAAGATTGATATATGTATTTAAATACAATAATGAAGTACTAAATATAGTAAACACATTATGAAGTATAAGATAATTTGCTTATAATACAACAAAGGGTTATTAAAGCGACATATAATGTGCCGTGCTTTAGCTATTTTTATCCTGGAATATACCAGTTAGTTTCTTTATGAATTGATTTATCGATAAAATATATTAAAATCTTCACTTTGAGTAGATTATCAAAAATAACTGCCGAATGATTTATGTATTTACTATTTGTGTTAGCTGCAGTCTGCTCCCAAACAGAATTTCAGAATAAAAGTCGACGTATCTTACGTTAGTTCATCCTTTATGTCTTTTAGCAACACTTTTTATGCACTTTACTTATGTTTTAGTTCTTTGTTAATAATTGCACATTGTGTGAGGATATATCTGATTAAAAAAATATCTAAAAACGATATAGTATGTAGTGCATCAGCCTCAACGCTTGTACGCTTCACCGTCTCCAGTATTAGGTTGATTGTAGAATGTAATTATGTTTTCTGGTAAAAACACTCAAGATAAGTTAATTGTAGGGAATTTACTTTTTTTGAATAACCAGTAAATATCTTTAAATGAGTGACTGTACAACTTTTAACTCATGCAGTCTATTTTTTTTTATTTAACATTTTTATTTGTGTTCATTAAAATGATGTGTCCAATCTGAGATGTCATAACCAGCATGATAAAGACTCAAATGTATGGACTGTATTTAGAGCAGTTATTGTTTCATTTTGAAATACTGTATGGACACTAACTCACAGTACGTTGTTACATGAACCCTCGAGCTAACGTCTCTCTTCTTCCTGCAGATGTCAGCTGAAATGTGACGAGCTGGAAAAGCAGAACAAAGAACTCGTCTCCCACTGCGGCTGGCTGGAGGAGGACAAGAACGACATCTCCGAGTACCTGAAACACGCCGTGGTTGAAAAGGAGCAGAAGGTGGGCGAGCTGGCTGAGAGGCTGGAGATTCAGCAGCGCATCGTCGCACAGGAGCTGGAGGAGCTGAAGCTGCTGCAGATCCGGCAGATAGAAGAACCAAAGGAGCAGAAGTCAGAGAGCAGGAGGCAGGGAGAGACAGTGTGTCACTGGAAACATGCAGGGAAAAAATAAAGCTGCCAGTGCATATCTTTATTTTCAATACTCATTTATCTCCTAATATAAAATATTATTATTATTATTATTATATTAGGTTACAGACAAAAGTTTATCGATAGTTTAGGATTTTCTAACCAGAGATATTTTAGGATTCTTAAAGTTAATCAGAATGCTTCTGTAACACAACAATCTGAGACTCTCCCCGTCTCAACCTAAAACTAAGATATGAATCGTCTGCTGTACCACCCTGGTGACTGTTTCAGTTACATTTCAGTGTTCAACATAAAAAACACGTCATATAGGTGAGAATTTAACGTTCTCAGAGTAGATCCTGGCTTTAAAATGTTTGCCGTATGTTTCAGAAAGTTACAAAAACAGCTGTGGTGGGAGGGGGTTTCAAACACTAACAATACAAAACACTAAACATGAACACAACAACACAGGAGAGACAAAAACAACCTGCTCTCCACCAAAAAGGGGAATGGTGGCTGCACAGACAAACGCCAGCCAGCACCAGCTGTCGGGTCAGTGTGCGCTGACAGTTGGTGTTGCTCGGAGTTGGTTGGATGGAGTTTGACGTCCAGTCGGGTTTGGTGGAGTCGTGGATAGTCGGAGCGATGTGCGCCTTTTCACAACAAACCGCAACATTCTGACAGTGTGTTCCCTTGACAACTAGCCTATACTTGTGTGCTGAACATCAGCACGCACGACCTTCGTCCAGGCAAAGTAAAGCAAAAACTGAAATAAGAAAAATTAGGCAACAAAAGTCTGTCCTGACAGCTGATGTCTGGGCCGTGTGGAGCTGGTAAGACTGCAATCAGCAACTGCCAACTGTAGAAGGTCGAGGTGAGTTGGGCGTTGTCTGGGCAGTGTGCAGTCACCTTAACTGTGTGTGTATGATGCCTCTCTCCTCCTCCCCCAGCTGCACAGTTTGAGTAGCAGCAGGAGCAGAAGGAGCAGCTGAAGCAGCAGCTGAATGACTTTGAGTCTCTGGAGAAGCAGCTGCTCAGTGAGAAGGAGTATGAAGCTACCATCAAGAGCCTGAAGGAGAAAGCAGCGTGTGGGAGGAACAGGTGAAGTCTGACTGTTAGCAGTATGTCTGCAGGAGAATTATTCACCTTTACAACCAGCTTTTACTGTTCGCTGTTTTACAGGATGTGTCAACGTTTGCTATTTCCAGGTTTCTACACCAAAGTTTCGAACATTTCTTTTACAACTTTTCTTTCAACAATAACTGACTGGCCTTGTCTGCATCACATACGAAGATTTATGTTCTCATAGGCTCCTTCTTGACCTGCAAGCGTCCTAAAAACAAGCACAATGAAAGTATACATCTTTAAAAACAAAACACTGCAGTCCAAATATCATAGAAGAGCAAAGAACTGACATTTGAATAGAGAGAAACATTTCAGCTAACAAACTCACAGCAGCGGAGCCTTCTTTAGCTTCTCCTCTTATTTTCAAATTCATAAAATTCACGAACCTCAATCAGCATCTTTGCGTTCCTCAGAGGGTGGAACAGCTGACGTGGATGTGCCAGCAGCTGAAGGTGGAGCTGGAGGAATGTAGCATCATTAGCGAGTGCACACTGGTAAAGGCAGAGCATCTCAGGTAAACGTTTCATCTGTTTCTGCTGCACCTAAAGATCAGCTAAAGATCCGGGACGACTACAACTATCTGCTTGAACAGTTGCATGACTGAAAAAACAGGGGCAAGAATTTAGTGCTGTCCATTAGTGCTTTAATTACGTCCACTGGAATAAGGGATAGGATGGTTCTGACAATGTTTTACACACATTTATACTGTGGCTCTGAGACAGGAGATCTCGCTGCTCTCAGTTTCTCCTGTCTGATCCTGGAGCAGTTCAGTGGAGAGCTGGTGTGAACGTAAGCGGACGACACCGGCTACAGAGACGCGACCTTGTGTGTATGAGAAGCTGGGATTTGATGACCTGGGATGAAGCAGCCCATAAAAACGTTTTATAGCACTATAGTGTTTTGGAATTTCCAAAAGTATTTCCTGTATTTTCTCCGTTTAAAGCTTTGCCGTTTCAGCCTGAAATTCAGAAGCCCCTGAGCCTCACATACGTTCATGAGACCTTTTGATCTGCAGAGATGCTCTACCACTGAGCTCTAACCCCACTGATATCGTTTCGTCTGTGTTCTCAGACGACGCCTGGCCTCAGCATCAGAGGAGCTGCGTCAGAAAACAGCCAAGGCAGTTCAGCTGGAGGCGGAGCTAAAGCAGGAGAGGAACAGAGGGGGGCAGCTAGAGGGCGACGTGCAGGAAGCGGTCATCATTCTCAGACACCTCCTGACAGTACGAGCACAGTCCTGTCTGTAAACTGTATATAAGAACTGGACGGAGCTTCTGGTTTTAAAAGTGAAGCCAACAGAGAACTGTGTTAAACCGGAAGTCTCTGTTGGCCAGCAGGGGGCGACTGAAAATGAGCCTACTTCTCACTTAACTTATTACCTCAGTAAACATTTTCCGAATGAGTTTATGGTCTCATTCTCTAGTTTCAACTCTTCAACACAGCATGATGTAAATGATGGCTCCATTTAAAGTCACATAGAAGATGAAGCGGGGCACGCTTTAGGACGGGGCTTCTTTGCGATTGACAAGTTGCTAACACAGCAGCCCGTCAACCCGGAGATGTAACAGTGGTTATCCACCTCTGTCGAGTATGGTCACTTTTTGCTCCAAAACAAGATGGCGACGTCAATAACATATCGTCTCAGCCAGGAGGGTCAGCATGACTGATTTAGTTCCTGCTGCAGGACTTAATAAAGGACGAGGGTAGGACAATTTACACATCATATTATGTGATCAAATAATGCAGTGAAATGAATTGTATTTGCTGTGGAGCTTTATTAGCTGTAACCTCTGTTGTGTGGCTCCGCCCACTGATGTGTATCTCAACCAATGATGAGATCGTTTCTGGTGGACGAAGCTGTCGCGTTCTCCGTCCTTTGCACGACTCAGAGGCGTCTGAGACTCAGCTGAGTCAAAAACTGCTGGAGGTCCTGGAGAGAAACAGGCTCCTCCATCAGGGACTACATTGAGAAGAGAAGTGGAGGACGTAAATCACAGAACACTGAGCCAAAATCAGCCAGGTACTGCCGTCACTCTCCTCTGGATCCTGTTAGTTTAAAAACTTGTCATGTCTGCGATGTGAACATCTTCATGTCATCGTGTCTCTTCTCTGCAGAGCGGAGAGGCTGAGTCTCGCCACAGATCCTCTGTTCCTGTTGGCCCGCTACAGGCCAGGAGACCTCGGCCTCGTACCTCCAACCACATGGAAACCCAGCTATCTCCAGGACAGGTGCACAGTCCACCTGCACCCAGCTGCCTCTCAGCAGGTGCGCTATTTCATGTAAATAAATGTCTGTTAAGTCACACTGGTGATTGAGCCCACTGATGAAAGCCTTTGCATCTGCAGTATATAGTATTATTATGGGCTGGGTGTCTGTGGCGGCGCCCAGTTAGTGACGCGTTTTCCATCAGCCAGCAGTGGTTGGTCTGCCAGAGAGGGTAGGCGGAGCTAAGTGGCTGCTTTTCCCGTCTCTGCAAGCATTGCGAGTAAACGGTAATCTTTTGTGGGCAATGTGTAACATTGTGCCGATGACAACATGTCTGGAAGCAGGTGCGAGCTGCAGACGTAGGTGAGGACGGCTTCCAAGAACTACATTCCTCCTGTGCCTGAATTTCTCTGATTCATTTTTGCCTTCATGCACATGAATAGTTTCAGTTTGAACATAAAAACACTGATGTTCTCTCAGTGGATATATTTCTAATGGATTCATGTCTGCTCGGTCTTTCTTTACCGGTGAAATAACGATGGTGATCTTGCTTAGTAACTGCTGGGTGTGTAACTAAGCAGCTCTTTGTGAACAATCACGGCTTCATAAAGTGACGACATCAAGTTTTGTGTTCACAGCGTGTTTCTACTGACGCAGAGGGGCCTCGAACAGAAACCTCTGCAGGCTGCTCAACCGAATCCAGTCAACAGGAAGGAAGAAGAATGTTTGTCTGGCCCCCTCCCAATTTCAAAATAAAAGTCTTCTTCACTGCCGCTGCTCTGGCTGCTGATCTGTATGTGGAGATTGGAAGATAACTACATTTACACACGGTGAGGTAATATACTTTAAGAGAGCAGGTAGAGACTCGACCATGAAACAAAGCACTGAACAGATTCATATTTTGAACTGATAATGGCGCTACAAGAAAAATGTAGTTTATACTGAGGGGGACCTGAATCCTGAAATGATCTAAAATATCCTCTGTAAGATTTCAGCCCAAAGCTGAGGTCTAACAGCCTGTTGTAACTGAATGCAGTGTGAGAGAGTTACTGCCACAAAATCAGTCCAGTTGAAGGCTGTAAAGGCGCTTACATGAGGATTAATGAATCTGCAGAAGGCATCTGGCTGGAGGGAGCGCCAACGGGAGCTGGACGTTTCTGTTAAGAGTTTTTCTTTTGACCTCACAGTCCAGCCGAGGTTCTGTTACAGGGATTTAAACCTCAGGCTTCAGCAGGTTGTCGGTGCAGCTCAAACATTATCAACACTAACTGTGAAATAATCAGTTTTCTGTAAAATGACTCAGAGGTGACCGTCAGTGCAGTGTGACCCGACTAAACTAGAAACATCTCTCAGCTGGTGTGCGTGCGTGCGTGTCTGCTGTTGTGCTGATGTAATGTGATGCAGTTTCTCTCATTTTCTTAAAAACAGGAAGTTGAAGCCAACCGGGAATGTCCAGCTGACTCACACACTGATATACACACACACATATACACACACTGACTCTTCTTTCTGCAGAAAATCTACAAACTCCTGACTCCGACTTCCATCTGGTTAAAGTCAGCTGTCAGATCCGCCTCTAACTGAAACCATTTTCTCTCTCCTTCAGCAGCGCTAAAGATTCAGAACCGGTCGATGGTGACATCACTTGTTTCTGTGGCTGAATTCAAAAGCTAATTATAACTTTCACATTTCTTTAGTGTAGTTTGTCCTTCTTCTCCTGATAAAGTTGAGTAGTCAGACTGAAAGAGCATTTTTGATCAGTTTTGTACTGAAAGTTTGGAAGAAAATTCAGGCTGTGGTTTCAATTAAAATGATGACATTCTGCAAGAGTATAGTAGAAGCAGCAAGTCATGCGTCATCCTGCAAAGATTGTGCAGGAGCACTGACATGACCGGATGTCGCAATGGGTTAAAGGTCAAAGTTCATGTAGTTTGACAGTGCGATTATGGATCCAGTGTTTTCAGTTTTCCATCTGATGTCCTCCGACTGCTCTGCCAGGGTTTTTTCAGCCCCATCAACCAGTCACAACCCGCTGGGCCTCCTGAGCCACAGCCGGGCTCCTAGAACCAGACTAAGTGACCTTCCAATAACTCAGTTTGTTCAGTCACAGACTCACAGGCTACGTGCCCCCGCAGAGGAAGGAATCATGGGAAACTGGCAAAGCATCATGAGACAATGAGGATGTTCTCTAGCGCTCCAACAAAAAGCCCTCTGTCACACAGACAAAAACGTGTGTGTGTGTGTGTATCTGAGTGTGCGTGTGTGTGTTTTGTCCTAGAAAGACACATGAAATAGTTTAAAATGAGGTCAACGAACTAAAGGAACCCTCCTCTGTTCTGCCATTCCCCCATTGACAGAACAAGCATGCCTGCTTATGCCTACAAATGTTTTTTTATCCAACAGCAACAGCAACACCTCAATGCATTGATGTCATGTCTGCTTGGCCTTCAGAAGGAGACGGAAAAGAGTTTTCTGATTTTGTAACGCCAATACATGGCACTAACAAAACCAGCAGCTACCACCTGTCACTCAAAGAGGCCACGCCCCTAATGCTGCATCACTTTAAGCCTTAATATAATGTAAACAGGTGAGCTGTATAAAGATTCTCCCCGTACAGTTGTCATGAACAGAGAAATGAGCTATAGAGACCCAAACAGTTTTTTGTACCAGGCTGTAAACATGTTTATTTCTGCTGTAAAGTTTAACATGGGGCTCTATGGGGACTGACTCACTGCTGGAGACAGCCTCAAGTGGACACCAGAGGAACTGCAGCTTTTTTTTGGAACGCCTGTATTGGCCTCTTCGGCACTTTGTAAAACAGGGGTGGCCAACCCTGCTCCTGGAGAGCTACCTAACTCTAACACACCTGATTCGAATGTTTCGCTCATTATCAATCCCCTGAGAAGCTTCAGTTGGTTGATAACGAGCAGATCATTCAAAGCAGGTGTGTTAGAGTTCGGAGAAACAAGAGGATGCTGTCAAAAGTCTGCACTCAATCTTGTGTGGGGGAAAAGTGAGTGTTTCATACCTCTGACCACGCCCACGTGGGAAGTTTGGTTTGTTGTGGCAGGTTTGGTCTTTTTACTAGTGACCAACACCCAGCTGTGATGTAGTGTTAGCAGAGGATAGACGTTAGCAAACCATTCTTTTTATTCTGACTGTAGTTAATCAGATTTCTGCCTTTACAGACATTATATTATTACATGACATTATAGACGCAGAAGTCAGGTCACGTGACTGACTAAAAGATTTTAGGACTAACCTGATCTGCTCTGGATCTGAACTGATTATATGGATAGGATTCAAGCAATGGTTCACATCTCCATGGAAACAGGCTTGTTTGATTGCTCAGTGTGTTGTCAAGGTGTGTCCACTGGAATCATACACAAAGTAACCTATAAGCACACCCACCTACACACACACACCCACGCTGTCATAAGGGCAGAAGTGTTTGACAACACAGCGTGACAGCGTGGAAACCGTTCAAACACTCGCTCTGACATCACTTCCTCCGATTTCATCTGACATTCTTTTACAGTTTTTCACAATTGCTAAAACAAACCCCGTTCTCTGAACCAACTGCTCAGTGGTCTAAACCCGCATGTGGAATCATCCACTCTTTAGGCAAAACCTTAAACAACTTCAGGCAGTTGGACACCATTTGCAAAACTCTGAACACGATCTCACGCACTGAAACACATTCTGCACTGTGATGCACATGTGCTGCAAAATGATTCACATGGGCGGCAAAAGTTAAACACAACTACAACAGCTGTCATGATTTACACAACTCAAAACTGTTCACACTTGTTTTTAATGATGATATATATAGGCCAGTTCAGAGTGCACTGAATGTTGATACCAACAATGGATTAGAGGTGTTGGATGTAGAGGAGGGCGAAGAGGACAAGGAGGGTGGAAGAAGACGAGGAGGGTCAGGAAGAGGACAAGGAGAGTGGAAGAGGACGAGGAGGGTGAGGAACAGGACAAGGAGGATGAGGAGGGCGAGGAGGAGGACAAGGAAGAGCTAGATCAAGAACAGTTGCATGTATTTCAGATGAAACTCGAGCAGCTATCATAGACCATCATGTTCTTGTTCGTGGGATGACAGTGAGGGAAGCAGGACAAAGAGTACAGCCACCATCATCAGGACAGAGAAGAGAACAGGTCACAGAGTTTGCTGCTCACATTTCATTTACTGTAGAACACTTTGCTCAAAGGAAGGGGACAAAAGAAAACCTCTTACCTTACAACATTTTATATGTAGAAGTAATGTCCATTACCTTGTTACTGTAACTGTATGTTTATGTTTATACTGTAAGTGTTTTTTCCTTTTGTAAAATTGCAGGGCTACCACATGAAGGTGGACGACCTTTGTTCTCCCAACAGCAAGAGGCTGTCATTGTTCAGTTGCACAACATTTTGTCCTGTAATGTGCTTTTCATTTAGAGTTTCCTCTGGGCTTACTGTATTTTTACGGTATACAAGTTCTGAATATGATTGTGATGCAGTTACTTTACAGGCCTACAATAAGCTTTTTCTCTGTAACTACATGCCCTGGACGCTGTGCTCTCATTTCTGTGTCAGTGTCTAATGAATGCTCTGCAGTGTTTATATATAGACTCGCTGTTTGTATGATCTGAAAGAGTTGTTTCATTTGGCTAGTAGAGTCGGAGGTTTTGTGAATGTAGTTTAAATATTTGGTTTTGTGTTTCAAGTTTGGAGAAAATGTGTTTCAAGAAATGTGTCTGAAAAACTGTTTCAAAACAAAACAAACGAGGACATCGTTGTGAGCCGAGTGAAACCCTGCAAACAGATCGGTACATGAGAAGCTGTAGCTGATCAGAAGTTTGTACTCCAAAGCAAAGTCGACGTTATCGGCTTCCTTTGTGTGAGCTGGCTCAAATAAACTTACGACACAAGTAAGGCAGAACCAGCATCACGTAGTGGTTATCACATTTCTGTTAACTAGGCTGTCTTCAGGCTCGGTCTGTCATTTCAAATGTCTTAACTATTCAGGCCTGCTTCAGTCAGGCTGTAATAACGAACAGCAACACAGAAAAGTTATTATGGCTAAAACACGAGAGCTGCAAGAGAAGAGTGCTGCAGAAAACTATGTTGTTCAATCATAAATAAAGACATTTGATTTACTCTTGATGCCTTTGTCTACCTCTGACGTGACCATTTTTACCTTGTAGAGCTCTTCTCTGTAAAAGCTTTAGCCAACACAGGTGATTACAAGGGATGTCACAATCATATCCTACAATTATGTAGTTCTCTGGAAAGTGCAGAATGAGAACCTGAATGTGACGGCAACTATTAAAGAACAAATTCAGATGAACGGGCCTCTGACGCCTCTGAGAACTTCACTTCCTTTGTTGATGCTGCAGCTCCACCTGCTGGATGCTTAAAGCTTGTGGTTACATTTTTAGTGAAAATGTGTTTTGAAACCTACAAAAAGTTATTTTAAATTCTACATATAGAACATTAAAAGTTTCAAATGTGGCAACAGTGTTGACAGCTGGTGGCTTATCCCCGGGGTCAGCCCTACACACGGCTCTGTACGTGTCTGAGGGACTGAGTGACGGTACTTTCAGAGCCAAAGAAATTCATCTCCATATTACCTTTGAACATTTCTCCTGCTTTGTAAAAAAGACAAACTGAATCATTCAAAAAGGAATTTATTCAAGTTTAACACGAGACCAACATGGTGATAGTGCAAGCTTTGCTAAAACAGTTCTATAAATATATAAAATTATTTATTTTACATTGCAAGTTTAAAACAGGTCAGTGCTTAAAAAAACAAGAGGATAAACATTAGAATAAAATGTGCTGTCCCTCTCAGCCTTAAGCCGTTGCATAAATACATGTTCATCTTTTAAAACTAGATTTCATAGGATCAGTTTTTGGAACAGCACAAAGAAGGAAGTCTCATTTGCAAGTCAAAGTATTTGAGGAAGTTATTTGTGGACAAGTTCATGATTGTTTTTATCGAAAACATGTTTCTGATCTTTTCTATCTGGTCTCTAATGGAACAGAATTCACCTGGCAGAGAGACAGATGATCCCTCAGCACCTGATACCAGAGCAGGGACCGTCCCACAGCTCACAGCCTCCTGTGGGGTGTAACAGACGAGCTGGCTGGTCAGTGAGCAGTTTAAAGAGCATTCAGCCAAAGACAAGTTCACTAATGTTTCAGCATCTATGAAAATACGCTGGCCTTTGCGGTGTGTGCTCCCTGTGTCACACTGATGCTCAGGTCATTTGCATAAGTCCTGTTTACAGCATGTGGTTGAATGAGTGCAGAGCCGGAGCTCCAACAAGAGGAAACTGACTCTGCTGTAAACTTCAGGCAGGTTCAAGGAAAGAAGAAAAACACATGAAACATTCAGTCGCTGTGCTGGGAGCTGCCAGGACAAAGAGCAGAACATGAGGATTGTGCCACCTGGTGACAGGTTTATGTAGTGTAACGTGGTAACTTAACTGAATAAAAGAAGCTTTAGACACATTTAAGTGCTGCGAGGAAGATTCAAGTCTATTGCTCCTCCGTTTCAGCTGCTCTCGCTCCTCTGCTGTCGCCTTTCAAACAGTAAAACTGAACCGGACGTTCTGATGTATTTTGGCTGATTGAGACTTTAAGTACAAGATAAGTACGGTGACGAATATTGACGTCCACGTCTTCTGAATTTTCTGGTTATTTTCCCACCTCAGCTGTAACATAATTTGGTAACTTAGTTTTGATGAATTAAAAATAAAAGGACTACTTGGAATCCCTATGTTCAAACCTCTACATGGCTTTTCTGAGTCTTTTGGCACAAGTGAAATGTAGTGAAGCAGATTAAAGTCCACTGCTTCTCAGTTTGACTCCTGCAGTGTTGATTTCAGAGCAGCTCTTCCTCTCGGTGTCTTGGCATTGAATGTCGGAGAGTTATGAGCTGCAGTTGTTGCACAACAGCCCTGAACGATCGTTTTTTATTGCACATCTGGATCCGTTTTCGTCTTTAGGCCACAGCAGTGAAACAGATGTTGCTCATTAATTGGATTCAGACCCACATTTCCCTCGAGAAGGTGGAATTTTACTGTTCGATTGTGTTTTTCCATCACAGATGTAAGAGCAGAAAGAAGACGGGACGTGATGACACTCACTACTGGTCTTTGTTGATGGCGAAGAGGAAGATGATGATGCCCATCAACAGCGCCATCATCATCACCACAGACGTCAGCAGGAAGGCTCGGCAAGCCGGCTTGCCTGTCAGTCTGAATAGAGCTCCGCCCAGGCCGCCTGATTGGCTGCCGGCGCCACCCCCAGCAGGCGGGCTGGGTAGCCCCACATCCAGAGAGCGGTTCACTGATCTCAGAGATGTCAGTGACCTCTGACCCCACCGCTGATGGTGGTCAGTTGACCTTTATTAGAAACAGAGAACAGTAATGATTAAGTGCGAAATGAACATTATTAATTAATCTGCTGATTATTTTTTGTTGGAAAGTTGGAACCATCAAATGTTCTCAAAATCCTTGAAACTATTTCCTGTTACATATTGATTATTTCTCATTGAATCGATTGAACATTGCAGCTCTGTTGCTCATCAAACACAGCTGTGCATGTTATGCCTCCGTTCAATTCTCTCTTTAAATAAAGTTTATAATAAAGAGTATTCTGCACGTGGAAATTAAAGTTTTAACCACAAGAACACATTTTCATGCAACTGTGAGAAACCGACTGAAAGACTGGAAGAACAAAAATGTGATTCTTTTTTATCCTCTGCAGAAACATGAGCCGTGATCAGTTAATGATTAACAGTACATTGTCAAACTGTTCCTGCTGGTTTGTTTTCACCTTCAGTTACTCAGATAAAAAATATTTATCCTATAGAAGCCGTCTTTGTATGTAAACTCGGGAACATAATTACCCGGAGCTTCAACATTTGATTCATCCATTTTGGTTTGGCCTTTTAAAATGTCCATGAAACCAGTTTCCATGGCGACTATTGTCCTGTTTGTTTTTTTAGTATAGTACAGGTACATGTTGCTCCAAACCTCACCTATGGCAGTAGTGATAAGAACCTCACAAACCTTCATTTCGAAAAATGTTAACTTTAATAACCACTGCTGACGTGTGAAGCTGCGTATTAAGTTTTAAAATGACACACAACAAGAGTGTGACTCTAAATTAGTGAATAGACGGTTTTTGAAAGGTATGCATGAAACATTCTTTTAAAAGAGTAACCACACAAAGAAATCTGACCTTTTGACCTGCAGCTTTCCTTTGTTTCGGACGAAGCGGATGCTGTAGACCTTGTGCATGGCGGCCGGCAGGTAAGACAGCACGTCTGAGTCGGTAGCCAGCTTGGGCAGGCCGAGGTCTGGCAGGGGCGTGAAGCTGCGGCACAGCGGACACTGGATGGCATTGGGCTGAGCGGACTTGACGTTGATGCGAGCGAGGCACTCCAGGCAGAACGTGTGCTTGCACTGAAGCATCTTGGGACAGCGGAAGACGTTGTTGAACTGGCTGAAGCAGATGGAGCATTCCAGGTCCGGACAGGAGTCATCTAAGCACTGAGACTGGAGGGGGGACGGGCGGAGATCTGGGGACGGGATGATGACTGAGACCTGGCGGGAAGGGGGCGTGGCGGGGGCGATGTAAGGGTTTGATACTGGAGATGAGACTGAAGTTAAGCTGGTCTGAAGCCCGGATGCAAGGCTGAAGACTGGATCTGAGGCTGGGAGTGGCAAGTTGGAGCGGTCCGGAGGTTGGACCACGTTTTGAACTCCACTTTGTTCTGAGGGGGGCACATGAGGAGGAGAGTTATGTGTCAAAACCGTCACTGAGCTTTGACCCGTCTGGATGACTGGAGGAGACGGTAACACGACTGATGGAGATGGATTATGGGAATTCAAAGAGTCAGGAGACGAATATGAAGGCTGATGGGAAGAGCCAGAGTTCAGGACTGTGTCTCCGTAGGGATTCATGACCGGTGCAGGAACGGTTTAGTTTAAGAAAAAGAGTAAAGCTCCGAGCGGATGAACAGAGGGAGGATGTTGAGTCCTCAGTGGTCAGCAGGGAGAGGAGGCATCAGACTCATGGAGGATGGAGGGATGATGAAGAAATGATGAACAGGCTCCTCATGCAGCTTCAGTCTTCAAACTTAGTCTAAATATGAAAAGACATCATCAATAAACTGCAAAGAAACGGGATTAATAATAAATCTCATTCCCCCTCCTTGGCCCCGCCTCCTGCGTTGGACCTTGACTGGGTGGTGGGCACTTTCAGAACAGAGCTACAAGGGGTCAGTGTTTTTAAGAATAAAACTACTCATCAGTAGTTTGGTTTTGTTTGTCATCCATACAAAATCAAATCCCTCCGAGAAGTTGGACACAAAAGTTGCAGCCAATTCAAATTTAAACAGACATGTAACTCTGACAGACCCACCGTGGCTCCCAACTCTCCCACCTCATTTAAGTTCTTTCATACATTAGTTATAAATTCTAGAGGAGGTGCCAAGTTTCCCTTCTTGATCTCTTTCCAAAAAGATCCTCTAGTCTATCAAAAAGACCTACCTCCATTTACCAGAGATTGAGGTTACATTTCCTCCTGTTTGTGTAAGCTTAGGTAAAACTGAACGCTGCACTGAGTCCGAACGAGTAACTACGACACAACAGGATTCATATACCAGTCTTCAGCAGAGAGGCGTGAACTAGACAGACGTTTGCATTGTCCGTTTTATTTATAAAGGGAAATAACATGCAAAACAAGCTGGCCTAATGTTCCGACGCTGAGAAACACCCACCAGGGATCACATGGACACAACCAGGAACACAAACAGAAACACAGACAGGTCACTGTAGTCTGACCCCGAAACAGACGGACAGACTGTTTCCTGTTATGGTGTGTAGTTTTGCTTTGGTCAAGGAGACAAGATCCCTTATACATCTGTCAATCAAATATTGTACTCATAAGGTGTATTCGAGTAAAACACCCCTGAAAGCTGATATCTTTAAATACCCCGCACACATTGAGACCTTTTTTAACCTTCTCAACAGCTGTTGTTTAATTGGACTTTACAGGCTTCTACTCTCTGTATGGTACTTGCTTTTGGACCATAACGTGTCAAAAAATGTTGAAGTTGTTCAGAACTCATATAGCTTGAAGCAACAAAAAAAAAAAAATACTTACAAAAAAAAAAGTAGAAACTTGACTGAGAGGGATTTAAATCTATTTTTTGAACAGTAAACAACTCTGGTTTTTGAGGCAGACAACAGCAGATGATATCCCGGACTACGATTTAGACAGCCAAAGAGCCTTAAAAAAGGACGTCTCAAGCTAACTATTTAAATTCTTAAATTGAATGACGGACACTTATCCTTAAGCCTCATTTACAGAAATGTTGTGACTTTTTGTTTTGTTCTTGGGGTTTCATCATTTAGGCTAGTTAAAGCAGCATAGCAACAGTTTACAATGATCAGCAACAATAAGTCGGTGTCTCTTTAAATAGAGTTCCATTTCTTACAAGAAATCTCCATCATATTAAACTTAAATAATTCCGTTTAGGTAATGCTGGGTTAGCTTGAGATAGTTATTCATTTAGGGGTTGACGTTTCCAAACAGTCAAGCTTGACAATTTCAAAGCAGGGCTCTTTAATCGTAGGCGCTGGCGTTTTCACGCACGGTACACCAAACCCCTTTCAAAAACCTAGCAACTTACAATGTTAAACGTTATTAGACAAATGTCTCCTGAGAACTGATTGGATAGCAGTTAAAATACCTCAGTACAAAAAGCCTCCGAGTTTGGCTTTGTTTTAAGGAGCAGAAACAACTAAGAATACCTAAGAATCGATTAGCCTTTTACTCGACGTTAAATGTTACTTTGGTGGCAATCAACCATGCCGAATTTCCCTTTACACACGTTTCATTTGTACAACATCTGAAACGATAATTGCAACTGAATGTGTGCCTATATGCGTTAGTAAGACACAAAACCAGAAGATTTATGAATGAAGTTTGGCGTGGAAACCGACACACTGCCCCTACCTTTAACAATCACCACCGACTGTTGTCCTCTCTCATTCCTCGCTTCATCATCTTCAGGTCAGTTACTCACACACTCACACAGACCCTCCTGGAGTTGAGGTTATCGCTCCAGGATTCGTGTTAGTTTTAGCTCAAAGTCTTTCCAGCCTCTCTCTGGCTTTCTAAAGGGACTTCATTTGGGTAGTTAAATAAAAACGAGGAAACGGGATAGTCAAATCACCTGTTGGCCGCGCACATCACTGGCTGTATTTGAAGGCTAACACACCTGAAGAAAGTGATGCTGATTAAGGTAGAGTCTAAAGTGGAGATCTCCATTCCCTTAGATACCACCACCAACCGGAAATTCAAACTCTTTTGATAGTTATTTTTCCTCATTTTGATTGTTGAAATATCTTTTGCTTTTTACTATTTTCAAGCTGTTTACATAATGCCAAACAAGAATACCACCAAATATATATATACATATTTTTTTACAAACCTTATTGTACAATATTTGAATGTACAAACAGTTCAGACGTGTTTAATAGAACTGTAAAATAAAATAAAAATAAATAAATAAAATAAATTGAGAATAAAGGTTGTGACGTGTTAACTTAATTTATGTAGGATTAAAAAAAATATTAGGATATGTTAAGAGAGAAGCACAGGTTATGCCTCTTTGAAAAGCGTACCACACTGTTGAACAGTGTTGTTATTTGTTTTAGTATTTATAATTTGGAAAGTGTTTTAAGTGTATTCTTTACATTTACATAAAAAGCCAGAGAAGCCGTCACCTCAGCTTTTTTCATGCTAAACATTAAGCCGTCATACAATTCAAACCGATGAGTTACGTTAAATACATCCTGTGGCAGTTGTCATGAAGGAGGATATTAGGGGATATAGCTTTTTCAGTACATTTTATTATGGTGTTAATGGGAATTTCTTTTGGAGCTCTTCTCAAGGAGAAGGAATTGCAATATTTGGAACGTCCTTGCTGGCTAAGTGGTGATTGGCACCAATTGAAATGAGAGGAGTGATTACACAAACCAAAAACTCTCCCTGTATGTATTTGAGTACTAAAATAATTAATGTAACCTAACTGTTGCTAAATGTTAATCTAGGGATGTTGGATTGTTTTGTGTTAAAGGCTTGTTTAGCAACCGTAAAGCCAAACAGTATCAACTTTAAAGAAGTATTTTGTAACATATTATAGAGACACTAGTCTCTGCTCCCCCTGCACCTGTCCAGCATCTGATTTTGAGGGAATGGGTCTGAAAGCTTCTTAAATTTCCCAAACTGACGATCTGACATCCACACTCTTCCCTAGAGACAGGAGAGAAACTTTTAAAAGTTATTTCTGTTGTATTCCATGTAAAGAATGCCAGACTAAACTTTACAGCAAAAGCTTGTAAGTGTGATTCGTTATTTCACCTGAAGATGTCCTGAGGAGATAGTAAGGATTTGTACACTGGTAGGTGTGATATCCAAGCTGAAAAAAAACATGGACTCTCTGACCCCGGACACAAATGCAAATGTTGCCACATGTTTTAAATTGAAAGAATACGACCTTCAAATGTGTGATTGACAACGTGAGTGCATGTTAGTAAACAATATTCTTAGGTGTAACTAATGAACCCTTTGGTTTTTCAGGCTTCCACCTTTGTCCGGTTATTCCCAAAACTGACAGCATTATCAAATTGTGTGTCGTTATAAAAATTATTAGACAATATTATTTTGATCAGATTTTTTCCCCCATATCACCTAACCTTCCTGGTACTGGGCGCCGGTTTGTAATGTTAACCATTAACTTTTTCATGTCCTGCCCTCTCAATAATCTAAGGTTGTCCCAGGTGACTTTGGCTTCAGTGCAGTTTCTAAGTTCACTTGGAAGCAGAGAAAATCTCACCTGGTGAGTACACAAAAAAATATGAATTCCAAAAAACAAATTTACAATAACAAATGTGAGAATGTTAACCTTTAATTTAACTTGTCTCAGTGCCGCAGTGTTCTGCCCTCTCAACAAAGAAAGGTTGTGAAAAGTGACTTTGTCTTCAGTGCAGTTTGTTCACCAATGTTCTTGGCAGCAACAATCTCACCTAGTAAGTAAACGCAACTGAAATATTAATTTAAATAAACAATTTTAGAATTACAAATGTGTATTATTGTTAAGAAATGACAATCTTGGATTGGTGGGTAAAAATTGATTGTTACTAATCTGCAGGATTCGATGATGGAAGACCAACAACACGCGACAAAAGCAAGAGGCACCTCAGGTGAGAAACAACATGAGAAGTAACAGTTTGAATAAATTGTTTCAAAAATTTGGTTAACAAAAATCAAGCCTAATGCTATTAAGTATTGGCTTCATGTGAAATGTTCACTGACACAGTAAAATTAGTTTATAAGTGAACAAATAAGACTCTGTTTTCACCACCAGAGTCTAAAGTTCAGAATAAAGGTTAATAAGTAAGTGAAATCACCTTAAGAGAAATATGACACCAACTGAAAAAGAAGATGGTAAATGTTTAATAACCATTGGTAACAAATTAACTTTATTCCATCAGTTACTGCTATGGATTAGAAAACAGGCTATCACACAATATAATTTTATTGAAGGAGGACTGTTAGGTTCACATTCAGCTTCAAAAATAATGATCATACCCGAATACAGTATATATTCAAAAATTGTAACTCTACATGAGTACAGTAAAAGTAAATCATATTGAAATTATAATTCCATAGGCTTTGTATCATTTGAGTAAAAATTCATAATCTAGGTTTTGAAAACTGTCTATATTCAGTATGTCCCTTTTCTATCACTGATCCAGCTCACATTGTTATGTAACCATTAAAATCCTAAGAATTCTGCTTTTGATAATAAAATAAAAGCTGAAATCTACATGGATTGTTAATTGTTGGCTAAATTCAAATTATGAATAATAGTTTGACCACATGGTTCACTCATATCCACAACCAATTATGATTAGGTCTAAGGGTTGAAAGGAAAACGATATAAGGTAGCAATTTCTCTCCCTTACATCTTCTCATATAGCTAACAGGACAGACTCCTGTTACAGTATGAATATTTGGTGAATTGTTACACCATTCAGAGAAGCTCACACTCCATATTGCACATGTTAAATCCACTAGTGTAAATGAATAATAAGATGAGCTGTTGCTGGTAACATTAAAAAGTTGACTTACTAATGATGATAAATACATTTCATTTGTGCAACACACAATAAATCATCTGTGACCAACTTACTTTACATGCTTTTGCACCTATTTTATCTCATAAAAATAAGCACAATTATCAATCCATCTAATTTTGCATCTGCCTCTATTTTTATTTTATGGGGCATCATACCTGTCTTTTAATTGAAGCAATCATGAAAATCACTTAATGTTCAAGCAGAAAGAAATAAAGACATTGAGAAAAGAAATATGATATACAAATAGGTTAATGGCATAACAAAGAACAAGTCCTTTTTAAAATCATGTTACAATTCTATTTTAAAATGAAATGATGGATGTTCATTTACCAATTCATTTTAGTAATTTTTCATCATAACCTAACATTGAATAAATTGTTCTCTCTGCGTTGGAACACACCAGGCTTCCTAGGAAAACGGGTGTCATCCACATAAAGCATGTTTCAGAGTGTGAAAGAAAGTTATTAAATTAAATATTTCCTTTCCCTTACAGATCAAGAGGATCATGTAGTACTACTGAAGTCCCACAACAGCATAAGATTACCACCTTCCAGTGAGTAAAGACTGAGCTAAGACAGAACTGTTCTTTGTGTTCCAATGCTGTGTACAGTCCAATGACTGTATATATAGATGGACAACGCGTCTCCATCTGCTCCCATTGTACGAAATTGATGCCGATATAGCCCCTGTGATAGGCGCTGCCTTCTTGCGATGGTGATGTCATATGGAGCCAGATTCTGCGCTGTAGAGATCGCCGAGTGAAGCGGCCGTAGCCACTTCCGCTAACCCAAACACACACTTAACTTACCGAAAAAACAGCAAGGATCCCGCACACCTGCGTGTTTAACAGCAGAACAGCTTCTTGTGTTGGTCTGAGGTTAAAGGTCACAGGTATGGAAACTTCAATGACTGTAGTGATTGTTTTAGTTACGTTTCCACTCGCGGATCGTCCTCCACTCTGCTCACCCGGAACTGATCGGCTGCAGGAGCCGAATTTGTCAACAGAGCTGTCAATCATCATTTTGACAGCATCAAATAACTAATTAAAAATAAACTTGTCAGAAAAATGAACACTTGGACGTAAATCAGCATGATAAGAACTAACTATAATGACAGAAACCATGTTTGAGAAACATTTATCTGCGTGTATTTTGATTTTATAGTTTGACTCATGTCCCATCTGTTAACATGGAGGAGGCGGGCTTTATGACCTATACTGCAGCCAGTCAACAAGGGGACGCTCTAAAAGTTTTGGCTTCACTTTTAGGGAGCTGTCATGTCGGCCATCTTTTTATACAGTCTACGGTACAGACCAAGAGCAGTTAATTTCCATTTTGACGATGACAATGATTGTCTTTGGTTGCGTATACTTCCTTCCAGATATGTTGAAAAACCAAACACTGCTCGGTGTGGCTTTCCTAACAAGGTGCACACAGGTTGGTTAATTTCCCTTCCTTCTTCAGGAAGTGTTCTAATTAACCTTACTGACACTCCCAGGTACTTGAGGCTGACCTGTGCCCAGTTTGATTACTTAGTTGTGCTAGGTGCTAGTGTTAGGTGCTAGGTGTGGCTCGGCTCAGCTCCATTCTTTATCAGCTGCAGAGCAAAGACTTTATATGAGGTAGGCGCAGCCTCTAGTTTTAGGAGTGAAGCCACTGTGGAAGTGCCTTTATTTTGCATTCTTTCAAATAGTCAGCAGGATTAGACTCACCTGGCTGGGTGAGCTTCAAATAGGAGGTTCACAAACAAATGGTTGATGTAACTGTGCCTGTCTTCTTATACAGTCTATACTGTCCATCTGTCATTGTAAGTAGAAGTTCATGAACCAAAGAAAAGTTATTTCTTGCTGAGATTTCAATGCAAAAACACTGTCAAAATGATGATGATGATGAAATTAATATGAAACATATTTGTAACAAGTTAAAGAACAGGTCTGTCTGCATGATGAGATAAGCGCACACGTTTAATCATGCTTGTATTTGATTGTAGGTCAAATCAACCAACCTGAAGCATTCTCAATCTCAACGCTTAGGCTGCGGCACTGTCAGTTTTCTCTCATGTTGATTTTTGGCTGACCGCCAGGGTCAGCCCTACACACGGGTCAGCCCTACACACGGATCAGCCCTACACACGGGTCTGTATGTGACTGACTGACTGACGGTACTTTCAGAGCCGTAGAGAGAGAGAGTTGCGACATTGCAATGGCGGATCATGGAGCATATTGGACCTCCACTGATGCGACTCTCTGTCTATACGGCTCTGGACACTTTGTTCGGGGAGTAGACAGGGCTGCTGCTCCGCTGCTCTTTGCTGTCCTCACCCATGTCCACAGCGCGCACCTGCTTTCAAACACGTTGTCATCGGCCTCATAAGGACAGTTCTTTTAGTCTTGTTTTAACTCGCACAATACACGGATGATGAAAATCTGTGTTGGGTGGTTTTATTGCCTAATTCATGAGCAGATCTGGAATTCACTGAATGTGAATCATTAACTAACATTTATTTATTTAATGACTTGTGGCTGTAAGAAGTCTGCTCCTTACACAGCAGGCTTTTTTTTCATTTTGACCTACCTCAGCTAAGTATACCTATGCATAGTTTATTGCAGATTGGATTTAGTAGTTACCTGTGAAGTTATTCGTGTTTGGTTTTTCTCATGTACTGTCATTATTTCAGTGTCTGAGATGGTTGTTTCATCACTGAAGTCTGGATCTGGTCACAACAAACCAACTTTAAACCTGGTTCTGTGTGGGAGGAGAGGAGCAGAGAAGACTTTTGCTGCAGAGGTCTTTTCAAGTCTGACAGAGCTTCAACCCGACTCTAACTCATCAGTGTTTGGAAAGGTTTCCCTCGTAGACCTGCCTTCCTTGTGTGGAAAATCTAAGGCGGTAGTGAGGCAGGAATCATCTAGGTATGCTTCCCTCTGTGATCCTGAGGGCGTCCACGCCTTCATCCTGGTCCTACCTGTGGGTCCCTTCACTGATGAAGACAAGAAAGAGTTAAAGACCATCCAGAAAACATTCAGTTCTGGAGTCAATGCCTTAACCATGATTGTGTTCACTGTTGAGTCAGATCTTAAAACTCCAGATTTTGATTTATTTCTAAAGGAAAACAAGGACATCCAGGAGCTCCTTCAGAGCTGTGAGGGAAGATCTTTTGTTCTCAACATCAAAGAGAAGAAGCAGATCCCAGAGCTGTGGGATGCTTGGAAAAAGATAGGAACAGAAGAGTCCAGATACTTTACAAAGGACAGGTCTACCAAGGCTGAAATGGAGAAGGGCTTAGAACAGCAGAACATTGGTGTCAGACCAAAAGCTGAACTGCAGGATGTTAAACAGGGGAGTGCAATAGGAGGTGACACTGAAAATCAGACCAGAGAGCATCTTAGGATGGTGCTGATTGGAAAGACTGGCAGTGGAAAGAGTGCAACAGCAAACACCATTTTAGGCAAAAAGCATTTCACACCCAAAGTTGCCCCGAAGCCAGCGAACACAACTTGTGAGAAAGCAACAGGAGAGATTGAAGGACGGCCTGTCACTGTGGTCAACACCCCCGGCTTGTTTGACACAACTCTGTCTGATGGTGAAATTCAACAGGAGCTTCGTCAATGCATCAGTATGTTAGCTCCTGGGCCTCACGTGTTCTTACTGGTGATGCAGATCGGGAACCTTGCAGAAAAGGAGAAAGACTCTGTGGAACTGATCAAGGGTGTCTTTGGCAATAGGTCTCAAGATTTCATCATCATTATATTCACCAGAGGAGAAGAACTGGAAGGTCGGTCATTTCAGAGTTATCTTGCAGATTGTGGTGCCTTTGTCAAACAACTCATAAATGACTGTGGAGGGAGATACCTGATCTTCAATAACAAAGATGGCACAAATCGCAAACAACAGAGAAAGCTGCTGACCGAGATCGAGACCATGGTACAAAAAAATGGTGGCAGCTGCTACAGCCCTGAGATGTTTCATTGGACAGAGAAAGCAATTGAGAGGGAAGTTGAACAGAAAGTGCAACAAATAAAAATAGAACTAGAAGAAAAATTTGCTTTTGAAAGGAGAGCAGCAAAACAAAATCAGAAAGAGGTAGAAAAACTAAAACAAGAACTGAAAGAACTGAAAGAACTGAAGCAAAAACAGCCTGAAAACAAAAGCTCATGCAACATCCTCTGATTATGTGAAACAAACAAACATTTACAGATCCAGTTGTTTCCTTACTCAAACTATCAAGTGTTGTTTGAAGGTTAAAGAAAACACCACATTTGAAAACAATGTCAAATCTGGCGTAAGTTTTACAAGAGAAACATCTTTTTAAGGGTAAGGCCCTTTTGTTTTGGCTAATTTATGCATGGTTATCATTAACTCTATTAATGAGCAGTACAAATATGCTTTCCAGAGTTTTCAAAGAACCATATGTATCAACAATTTTTAAAGGAACTACCAGATAAATAGTGATGGTGTAGGGAACAGAAGCAGAGCCGCAACCTAAAACAAACCCTGGTCCCTGGTCGTCTTTTGGTCTGTTATATTGTCAGTCCCTGAAATGTATCATTATAAACACAGCTTAACAAGTGATTCGTTGTTGTTACTTTTGCCACTATGTGTCAGCCTACTTATGATATTTTGCAAGTCTTTAGATAGCAACATGGCATCCCATAGCCGCTGTCTGCACTACTGCTGCATTAGTCTTGAGATGCAGATAATGAATGTGATGTGATAAGAGAAAAGACATCATGAGGACATATTCATCATGATCAAATACGTAGGTTTAAATAAAGGAAACCCTTTCAACAAGAGCACAGTAGGTAAAACCAACCTACAAGTCCGCTGAGCTAAATCAACACCTCAAGCTGCATTGCAAAATAATAACATTATGAGCCGTGTGTATCTGACTGTTCAGTGTCATTTTGAAATAGATTCCTGTTAGTGTGTCTACCTGTGAACTCAGCATCACCATATTTTAGTTAATGGTTGTATTTAGGAGAGACCCACAAACATCCATTACACCTCAAGAGGTGGAGCTTGTTAACTACTGACCTGGAGTTAGTTTTAAATCTTCTGATCTGTTTGTATTTCATTCGCTTCATCATTTACTGTTTTTATTCTTCTTTTGATTAATGCTTGTAAATACATTTAAAACATGTGAACATTGTTAAGCTTAAAAGTGGTTTCTGTTAATCTTTTTATTCCGTGATGATGTCTTATATATCAGCCACGCTGTACATTTACTGTAGTAATGAGTTTAGGAATATGTTTTTATCATTATTCTGGTTTTTATCAGTGATTATAAGTGTTTAAAATGTTAGTTCAGACTTGGTCTTTGAGTGAATCAGATTGCACAGAAAGCAAGTAGCTCAAAGACCAACACACAGCCTTATAAACATATGAATAAATTGATGAATTTTTTAATGTGTTTGGTTGTTTTTTCATCTGTTTGTGGTTAAGTATGAGCATTATTCAGTTTGTGCATTACAATCAAGTTTTAATAAGTTATATGCTTGACTAATGTTTGAGTGTAAGATACTGAGTCAAACCAGCTTGTCTCTAAACTCCTAATTACACCTGATTTACTGAGACACGTGTGATAATGGTGCAATCAAATGAGGGGAGTCAGGCCTCTTAATAACCGAGTTGGTTTAAATGATAAGTAATTTTAGGCATGTAAGTGATCAAGAGTTGCCTCTCATTAGGGCCATTTTTTTACTTGTTATTTTATTAAAAATCAGATCAACACCGAGTTTATACATGTTTACTTTTTTATTTCATTTTTTTAATGATTGTTTTTTCCATCAGCTAATATTGGACACATTAAAATGTGAAATTTAAGTTGCGTATGAAAATGGTAATGAACTGTTGCTAATGCTGAGGTGCTGTTTGGATCAGATCCAAAACTTGGAATAGAGAAATCACATCAAGGTGATTCAAAAGATAAAAAACAAGCTTTAACCTTTTGGTCATTGATGAGGAGGACATACCTTTGTCTCTGCCACCTGTTGTACTACTGTTCCAGATTACAGTTGTTTTAAGTTATTGATTAATCTCCGTTCTCTGTATTTTGCCCTGAAGCGTTCCCCAGGGTTCTTTAGGGAGAGTTTTTATCCCAAATTTTGTAATTGTTTATAATTGTGACGTTGCCACACCAGTGCACAATTGCAACATTTAATAAGAGACATTTGTTTTAATTTAAGAAAATTACACTGTACAGAACCAGACAAGACAACGTGGGAAGTGAACCCGGTAAGAACAAGAAAAAGAGGGCATAAGAAGGGTTTACTGTAAGAAGGAATTATTAATGTATTTATGCTAAATATATGAATATATCTGGAGTTTATAACAATACACTGTGTGTCAAGTGCAGCTGTTTGCAGTGGAGAAACATTCACACTGGCTGGTTAAAGTCTTATCAGTCACCATAAACATGTTCACCTAGCTGTCCACACAAATGCCATTTTATTTGTTGAAATATTATTTTGCTTCAACTATTTTCAAGTTGTAAAATTCCAAACAAGAATACCAAAAAAACATATATATATATACATATACATATATATATTACAAAATGTATTGTACAATATTTAAATGTACAAACAGTGCAGATGGGTTTAACATTACTGTACATAAAATAAATTATATGACTCAAAAATAAATTGAGAATAAAGGTTGTGACGTGTTAACTTAATTAATGTAGAATTAAAAAAATATGAGGATATGTTAAAGAGAAAAGCACAAGTTTATCCTGTTTAAGCGGACCAAACAGTTGTACAGTGTTATTTGTTTTAGTATTTATAATTTGTTAAGTTTAAGTGTATTCTTTACATTCACATCAAAAACCAGAGAAATCGCAGACGCCTTCACTTCAGCTTTTTTCATGTAAAACATTAAAACTTCATACAATTCAAACCAATATGTTAAGATACATCGTATGGCAGTTGTCATGAATGGGGATGTTAGCTTAAGAGACAACTGTTTTTTCAGTGCTAAGTTTTGTACATGTTTTTAGGGTTTTTTTACTGCCGTAAAGTTGGGCATTTTTTTAAGGTGTTTATGGGGATTTGCTCACTTTTGGAGCTCCTCTCAAGGAGGAAGAACGACGTGATTGGCACCAGTCGGAATGAGAGGAATTAGTTACACTTTTAAGAAATAACTTTTTAAGATGTTGTAAAGACACTAGTTTATTTCAAGTATTTCAACAGAAGTCTCTGAAACTCGCTCGCTAGGTGTTGTTGCACCCATCAAACATCAGATTTGGAGGCACTGTGTCTGAATGTTTCTTAAGTCAACACTCTCTTCTCAAGCAACAGGAAATTAAATGAGCAAGTAAACAAGCTTTCTTTCAAAAATGTACTAATCTATTTCTGTTGATTTCCACGTAAAGAATACAAGATTAACAGGAAAAGCTGAATGTGTGCATCGTTATTTAGCCTCAAGATGTCCTGAGGTGATGGTGAGGATTTGCTGGACTTTCCAGACTACAGAGCTTTATTTCAAGGGATTTAATGCTTGCATCGTTTGTCTTTTGTCGATTATCATACGTGTTATATTATACAATTATGTTAAGTATATAAACAATGCTAACTTTATCAGCTACAATTGTTGTTTGAATGTTTATGTCCGTAGAAACGGAGCCAACATAATAAAATAAAAAGTCTGTAAAGACTTCAGGGAAATGTGGGTGGGTCTTTTCGGATATTCTTATAATTACAGTAACCCTTGTAGATATGAGGAAGTACATGTATGAAAGCATTTTACCTGAGGTGTAGTTTCCCAAGCCACACCCGCTTCTCATATGTCAGTGTTAATAGTGAAGAAAACATACTGTTTCAGTAAGAGTTCAACTAAACATCAGAGAAACTGAAGTGCTGAAAAATATTTGGAGGTTTGAATTGATTTCAGATTTCAATTGAAACACTTGAAATTAAACTGATTTGAGTCTAAAAATAACTTACAATGTACTCTCTTTTGTCTCATTAACATGGAAACAATTAGTCATCCTTGAAATATGCTGACTCACATCTAATCATGCGATCATGAATGTATCTTAACTGCGTGTGAATCTTCTCTCCTTTCACTCGATCATCTGGGTGCGCTGATGCAGCAAGAGTTTCAGCAGGTGAGTACAGAACTAATAAATACATTCAGAAAAATAAATACATTTGTAATGGTGAGAATAGAACTGATCATTTAACCGCACTGCGTTGACATCAGCAGTTATTGATTATTGATCATTTATAATCCTCAGGTCAGTGTTAGCGTTTCAGATCAGACTCACAGCTTGTTATTATCACAGAAACTAATTGTTATATACTAATACACTCTGAGACGCTGTTGTCAGGAGAACAGAAACTTACTGTACAACTTTTTTCTTTGAAGTAACTCCTGTGAGAAACAGAGAGAAGTATCTCAACAGTTTTATCAACATAAATCAAAGCCAACATTTCAGATTTCCCTAGATAACTGTTGTATACTGTATACATGTTTAATATTAAGTTCAACATTTTAGGCGGGTAAGGAGAACAAGTTAGTCCAGTTAATCCAAACCCAGCTACACACAAATACACAGGCACACACTGACTGATGTTTAGCAACTGAACTAATGAGAGATTAAAACTTTTAATCACAGAATGTACTTTTAAACTGTTTTGCCTTTTATGTAGATTTCCCGTCTCAAGTTGAGTTTCCTGTGATGTGTTAACGAAGACACTATGGCCACTGCAAAATCTGGTAAGTCCAGTCAGATTTTATGATTTTATGAAAATATGTTGTTGATTTTGAGGGGTTTTTTTAAGATTAAGATAAAAAAAAAGGCAGTCATTATATTCATAATGCAAATCCTTTACAGTCAGTGACCAGCTGAAGTACGAGCCTTTACAGTAAAAATGTAGCTAACAACATGGCCTCAGCCTCTGCGTGCGAGCTCAACCTACCGAGCTAAACCGGCACCCATGCAGCACGTTTTTTATCATATGATGTGTTTTTAAGATAAAAACTATGAATGAGTGTAGTAAATCAGAAGTGATCACTGAAGACACATGTGGAGACCAATGACTGTATAGACGCACCACCCATCTCCATCTACTCTCCATCTATTGTACAAAATTGAAGCCAAAATACCCCCCGTGACAGGTGCTGCCATCTTGTCCTGGTGACATCATTTGAAGCCAGAGCCGCACATTAGAGATCAGTGGGTGGATCGTTGCTACTCCCGCTAACCAAAACACACTTAAAGAAAAAAGAGCCAAGATCCAGCACGTCGGTATATTTGACAGCTTCTTGTGCTGTATGAAGCACACATTCACAGATGTGGAAACTTCAATGACTGAAGTGATTGTTTTAGTTACTTTTCCTCTTACCGTTCCTCCTCTACTCTACTCTGATGATCCTGAACACATCGGCTGCAGGAGCCGTATTTGTCAACAGAGCTGTCAATCATTATTTTTACAGCATCAATTAACTAACTATAATGACAGAAACCATGTTTGAGAACATTTATTGGGCTTGTATTTTGATTTTATAGTTTAACCAATGTCCCATCTGTTAACATGGAGGAGGCGGGCTTTATGACCTATACTGCAGCCAGTCAACAGGGGGCGCTCTAAATGTTTTGGCTTCACTTTTAGGGTCGTCCATCTTTTTATACAGTCTGTGGTGGAGACGCATCATAATGCTGGGTGTAAACAGCTGGAACCTGAGCTGTCAGCTTGTGATCAGATCACCTGAGTTGCATGTTTTTACAAACCGGGCCACAGAAAACAAAGTGATAGGGTGTTTTGTAGTTTAGGGTTGTCCAGCAGAGGGCTGCAGAGACCTGTCAATACTAAATGCAAACTACTGCAATTAGTTTCATACGGAAGAGGATTAGGGCCACTGTAAAAAAAAAAAAAAAAAAAGGTCCAATACATTTCTTTTTTAAAATTTTATTCAAGTCAGAATTCTGCGAATAAAGTCAGAATTCTGCCTTTAATCTCAGAATTCTGACTTTTTTCTCAGAATAATTTTTTTTAAAAAATTTATTGGACCTTAATTTTTTTTTTTACAGTGGCCCTAATCCTCTTCCGTTGTTTCAAGACAGCCTTTCCTTTTTTGAATTGGAAAGGTACCTTGAAGGTCAAAATGGAAAACAAATGAGTCAATTTAACCTGGAGCATAAAAATTTTGGCAATTTTAAGTAAACTAAAATCAAAAAGGTTTAAATTAGTGCAAATTTACAAAACACTTTAAAATGTAATGTGTTGACTAAGCCCTTAAGACCTGTAAGAATCACATGCTATGGATTCTTTTACATTCCAAATTGCTCATTGTTTTTATTCCCTCCCAGGTAATCAGCTTCCTGTTGTAATTTATTTATTTATTTATTTTTCAGATTTTGAGATGAGGGTTGTTCTGCTGGGGAACAGCTGCTCTGAACGGAATTCAGTGGGAAACTTCTTAATGGGAGGGAAAGTGTTCAACACAGAGGAAGAACCACAATTCATGAAAGTCACAGGGCGGTTCACGGACAAAGTAATAACTGTCATCAACACTCCAGATCTGCTGCTTCCCAAAATCTCTGAGGACAAACTGAAAAAGCATTTAGAAAAACTTGCAAGAATCTCTGCACCTGGACCTCATGTGTTCCTGCTGCTTCTAAAGCCTGAAGGCTTCACTGAGGAACACAAACAGAGTCTGTGCAGAGTCCTTCAACTCTGTAGTGACCAATCATTTGATCATTTACTGGTTCTGATATCAACTTCCGGTGTAGAGAGTTCAGGTGTCATAGGGAGTTATGTAAAGACTCAACCCTTTCAAGACATAATCAGAATGTGCAAATACAGATACTTGAAGATGGAGAACCTTGAACTTCAAGAGCTGTTAACAAGTATGGATCAAATTGTGAAAAAGAACAGCAGAGAGCATCTAAGCTTTGATGATTTTAAGAACACAACAACGCCTGGTAAGCATTCTGACCGGATGATTTTGTTTGATGATTCTCATAATTTACTGTATCTGTTGTTCATTCACGATATAAATAATAACATTTTTTTTCCCCCCCAGGGTTGACATCAAGGATGGAAAGTAGCACTTCATGTCAGCGTAAGTAAATATCCTTCAACAAGGTAGAGACTTTCAAGATCCTACTGTCAGACGCTGACTGCAGTGAGAAAGGTCTGCACAGAATAGATAAACACAGTGCCCTGAATGATCCTGTTAGTGACACGTTACTTATTCAGTAACCACTTTCACATTTTAGCAGGCAAATTACTTTCATAATATTCTTACATAACATCAAATACCAATTAATAATGTGTCTGCAATCAGTTATAGAGTGTGCTGAAAATATGCTCATTGCAATACTGGAAGCTAATTTCTAAATTGTTTTTCTTTATTCCAGCTCATAATTTCCGGATCGTGTTGTTTGGAAAAAGTGATGATAAAAAAGCAACACTGGGAAACGTGATCGTAGGAAAAAAAGACTTTAATGTCCTAAAAGGCTTTACAACCAAACACAGTGCTTCCTGTGGAGAGTGGAGCGGGAAACAGTTAACAGTGGTGAAAACTCCAGACATGTTCAGTCTGTCTCTGGAAACAGTCAGACAAGAGATGAGAAGCTGCGTCACTCTTTGTCCTCCTGGACCAAATGTTCTGCTGCTGTTAGTGAAACCTTCTGATTTCACTGAGGAGAACAGACGAACACTGAAGTTCATCCTGAGTCTGTTTGGACAAGATGCTTTAAAACACTCGATGGTTATCATGACACACAAGGAGAATGAAAGATACACTGTCAATCATCTCCTCAGAGACTGTGGAGAAAGACACTACAGCATGGCTGAAGACAACCATTTGTCATTAATGATGAAGATTGAGAACATTGTGCGTGAAAACAAAGGAACCTTCCTCACCTTCACTGAAGAGTCCTTAAGACCAAAGTCTGGACCCAACAAAGCAGCTCTAAACCTGCTTCTGTGTGGGAGGAGAGGAGCAGGGAAGACTTCAGCAGCCGAGGCCATTTTAGGTCAGACAGATGTTCATTCAGTCTCCAGCTCATCAGAGTGTGTTAAACATCAGGGAGAGGTGTGTGGACGTTGGGTTTCCCTGGTGGAGCTGCCTGCCTTGTATGGAAAACCTCAGGAGGCAGTGATGGAGGAATCATTCAGGTGTATCTCCCTCTGTGATCCTGAGGGTGTCCACGCCTTCATCCTGGTCCTACCTGTTGCTCCCCTCACTGATGAAGACAAGGGAGAGTTAAAGACCCTCCAGAACACCTTCAGCTCTCGAGTCAATGACTTCACCATGATTGTGTTCACTGTGGAGTCAGATCCTACAGCTCCAGCTGTTGTTAACTTTGTAAACGAAAGCAAAGACATCCAGGAGCTCCTTCAGAGCTGTGGAGGAAGATCTTTTGTTCTCAACATCAAGGACAAGCAGCAGATCTTTGAGATGCTAGCCATTATAGAAAAAAATGGACAACTTGGACTCAAATGTAAACCAATCAGCTACACAACAGAAACATTTGCATATGCCCAAATAGAAAAAGTAATTACACTACAGGCTGAGCTTAAGGGCCTGAAAACAGAAAGGATAATAATCAGAGGTAAGTACTACTATTTAAAAAAATTTTTTGAATGAATTATACTGAATTACTTTTATTTGGGGCTGCATGGTGGTGCAGTGGTTAGGGTTAGCTTAGGGTTGTCCTAGTTGGGACAAAGTTGGCTCTCTGTGTGGAGTTTGCATATTCTCCCTGTGCATCCGTGGGATTGCTCTAGGTACTCCGTCTTCCTCCCACAGTCTCCCAAAGACATGCTTGCAGGTTAATTGGTGACTCTAAAATAGGTGTGGGTGTGAGTGTGAAAGGTTGTCTGTCTCTCTGTGTCAGCCCTGTGATTGACTGGCGACCAGTCCAGGGTGTACCCCACTTCTCCCCCAACGACAGCTCGGATAGGCTCCAGCCCCCCCGTGACCCTGAACAGGATAAGCAGTATAGATAATGGATGGATGGATGGACGGACTTTTATTCTGTGTTCTAAACCAGGGGTTCCCAAACTTTTCCATGCCAAGGCCCCCCAAACAGCATTAGCGTCTGGCTGGGGACCCCCAAACCCACAGACAACAGAGAGTGGGACAGCGTCGATTTTTTTGGCAGCATTCTCACCAAGCAATTCTTGGACAATGTCTTTGGTAGCTGGTAGAATCAAATCCTCTCCAATTGTGTGAGGTTTTTTAGCACGAGCGATGTGGTATGAGGCTAAAAATGATGCCTTCAGGGCCCGCTCGGGCACGGTAGCTTGCTGTGTGAATGCAGCAGATTGCCTGACCAAATGCTCTTTACGTCTGAAGAAGTCTACTGTTTTATCGGCCTCTGCCGGATGTTTTTGCATCAAGTGACGCTGAAGTTTCGAAGGTTTTAAACACTCGTTTGAGAGGGTCTCCAGACAGAGGACGCATTTCGGGCAATCATGGCCATTTTTCTGTATTGCTGTAAAGCCATACTTAGTGTATGCTGCCTCATGAGAGTGAGTTCTGCTGAGTTCTTAGGTTTTTTTGCAGCAAAGTCCTCCATGGCAGGGCTGTTGGTCTGCTCCTTCGGTCTATTTGTTGTCAAAAAACTGTCCATTTGGCGCTAGCTAGCTACACGCAAGCTTGAGGAGCAGAGCAGCTTGATAAAAACCGCCAGGTCTACACAGATTATGACGTCGTCATGCCGAATTTGCAGCTGAATTTGAGAATCCGAGATTACGTCAGTTTACGTGTTGTACGGTTCAGGACAAATGGTTATTTATAAAATAAAAATAAAATGTATTCCTCCAATTTTCTGAGGCCCCCCTAGTGCCCCCTGGCGGCCCCCCAGGGGGCCGCAGCCCCCACTTTGAAAACCACTGTTCTAAACCATTAATTTAAGCAATAGTACACCAGAGGGAGTGCCGTTGCATCGAATATCAATTAGGCTGTGATTGGGTCATAGGAAAAAGGAAGCACTTTCTTTGGTAGCATGTGTAATTCTTTGGTGCCAGCTTTGATCAGTCTAGACAAAGACTGTTTATGTAACGTTGTTAACAGTATTTGAACACCTGAAGGAAAGTGATACATGTAGTCAGTTCATCAAATCAAATTACTTACTTGAAACAAACGGTTGTATACTTTACATGTCATACCTTGCAGTCTATGCTGTTTCATCAGTCAGCATTAAAAGTAACTTAAGTCCTTCTTATTTTACAGGTGATGACGAGAAGCAGAGCCCAGAGTGTCTCAGGATTGTGCTGATCGGGAAGACTGGCAGTGGAAAGAGCTCTTCAGGAAACACCATTCTAGGAAGAGACGAGTTTGAGGCTGAACCAAGTCAAACATCAGTCACAAAACGTTGTCAGAAAAAACAGAGTGAAGTAAACGGGCGTCCCATCACGGTAGTCGACACTCCTGGCCTGTTTGACAACAGTTTGTCCCATGAAGAGGTTCATGAAGAGATGATAAAATGCATCAATCTTCTGGCTCCAGGACCACACGTCTTCCTGTTGGTGTTACACATCGGCAGATTTACAGAAGAAGAAAAGGAGACAATAAAACTGATCAAGGAAGGATTTGGGAAGAATGCTGAAAAGTTCACCATCATTCTCTTAACGGGGGGAGATGCATTAAGGCAGAAGAACATGTCCATTGAAGAATACATTGAAAAAAAATGTACTGATTCCTTTAAGAATCTACTCACTGACTGTGGAGGAAGATACCATGTGTTTAATAACTATGAGGAACAAAAAGAAACACAAGTCAGTGAGCTGATAACAAAGATCGACACAATGGTGAAGGAAAATGGAGGCAGCTGCTTCACCAATGAGATGCTGCAAGAAGCTGAAGCAGCTATAAAGAAAGAGATGGAGAGGATCCTGAAGGGGAAGGAAGAAGAGATGAGGAGAGAGAGGGAGGAACTTCAAAGAAAACATGAAGAAGAAGTGAAAGCAATGAAAAGAAGAATGGAAGAACAGAGAGCAGAAACTGAAAAGGAAAGAGAACTGAGAGCAAAACAGAAAAGGAGGAAAAAATCAACAAGGAATGTGAGGAGAGAAAGAAAGAACAGAACAAAAGAGAAGAAGAAGACAGCAAGAGAAAACAACTGGAAGATATTCAACGACAGGAGTGGGAACAGAAACTTTCAGCTTTGGTAAAGAAGATAAAATCAGAGACAGAGGACAAGGAAACTATTGACAGAGAGCTGGAGGAGACCAGAGAACATATGAGGAAAGAAAGAGAGAACTGGGAGAAAGAGAAAAAAGAATGGTGGGTTGAGCGTTTTCAAGAAAATGAACAGATTCGATATGAGGAACAAACAAAACTGAAAATGCTCCAAGAAGAATACGAACAGGAAAAAGAAAATAATGAAAAGAAAAGGAAGGAAGATGATCGAATCAGACGGGAACAAGAGGAAAAGGAGAAAAAAGCCATTGAGGAGAAACATAAGACAAAAATGGAGACTATGAAGAAGACACATGAAGAGGAGGCCAGAAAGAAAGCAGAAGAGTTTAATGAATTCATGGACAAATCCAAAAAGGAATCTGCAGCCCAGAAGCAGGACTACGAAAAACAAATGAGAGACAGAGATAAAAAGTATGACCTCTTAAAGGCGCTCTCGATCCACAAGGAAGAACAACTAAAGAAAAAACATCAGGGCGAACTTTACGAAGTGGTTAAATGTGTGACCAGAAAGAAGGAAAACATGCAGAAAATCAACAACTTACTGAAAAAACACAAAAAAGAAATGAAGGCGGAAACTGAGGAAGAGAAGAAGAACCTGCAGGAAACACATGAAAAAGAAATAACTGAGCTGATACAGGAACTTATGGGTGATGTGGGCCCATCAACGTGTCCCATTTTATGAGATTTCACTCATGTCAAAGTCACGATAACAAAGCAGTTTTAGATGTGACTCGTTTTTCTATCTCCATTTGGTCCCAACAAAGATTTGAAAGATTTCATTTCAATATTTTGCTTTGGATTACACTGTTCTGCTTACTGTGGCCACAGAACAGAATCAGGCTCTTTATCTCAAACAGGTTTTTGTACCAGACTGTGATCATGATGATGTGGAGGTGCAAAAACTACACAGCTGATCTCAGACAAGGTAGAAGAGATTACCACAGTTTTTTTTCAGTTAAATACATTTTCAGTGGAATTGAAATGTTGCAAATACACATAAGAAACACAGGAGGGCTCACTATGTCACAGACCATTTTAATTCTCAAAGTCAAAGTTCATGAAAGATGTAAAACGTGATGGTGGAGACAAAAGTAAACTAATGAAACTTTTATCAACATAAACTGATATGTGACAAAAGTAGCTGCACTGAAAAATGAAATATATATTTCACAATAATTGGCTAACTCCATGAGGAAGTAATGTTCTTTCTTATCAGCTTGTAGATCACAGTGAGAAGACAGCCTGTCTTCTGTTGGTCAGTTTGGACCTGATTTGTTTTCATCAGTCAAAATGTTTAGGAGAGCTCTGGAGAGCGTTGGGTTGTAGTCTAATTAGCTTGTCTTGGATTGACAGATTGTGACAAATAGTACTAGCAAGTGGCCATGTTATAAGACACAGCAATGGACATACAGGTGTCCAAGTAATTATCAGTACCTTCTGTTTTTGTAGGTAATCAATGTGGATGTAGAAATAATGACTGTGATGGTGTTTCAGTGCAGTTTAACCTTTTTGGAGTGTGGGAGTGTGTATTTGATTGTAGTTCAGTCGAGTGTGTCCCTCAAGGCCAGATGTCCTGCCCACCTGTGCTGCTGGCAGGCGAGAAGCCTGACTGGTGTGAGCCCAGTTTAGAGCACCAATTACAGCTGAGAATTAACCGACTCAACCTTCCAGAGCTTGGCCTGCTCGTCATTGGAGGAACAGCCCTGACACCAATCAGCTTGCAACTTTCCCTTTTCATTGTGTAGCTTTGCTAACTGAGCTATTTTTGTGTTATTGTGAAGAGGACTGGTTGTGTGTTTTTTCATGTATTATGAGGTACGAGTTTACTACCTGGACTCGACCAGGGATTCGTTTATTTTTAGATAACATTTACACTCACGTTAGAATTCTTTTGTTAGAGACATTAGATGCAGGGTGCTGACTCACTTGTTTTTGTTTAAAATAGATAAATACGTTTTTTTCAGAAAAGTTTTGTAGGTTTAATTTAGAGTCCTTCTTTTGTTGTATTTGTTTATTGATTTCAGCATCATACCCAGGCCCATTTTCAATTGTAGCTGCTTTACTTTATTTTGTTCTTCAATCACTTCTTTGTTAATAGACGTCTTTGTTAACCAAAAACATGAATACAATCATAACTGCTCATCAGATCAATTGAAATGTTAAAGAATTACATTACACACGATAAATGCTTTCATGTTTATTTCTTTTGGTCAGTTAAGAATGTGATAGATGAAAACATTAACTGTAACGATATTTGGTTCCTGTGGTTATTGTTATAAAGGATGAATAAAGTGTTTTGTCCTTGAGTTCAGTGTTGTGTGGAATTTACATTATAAACTATGTGATAAACTAATGAAACAGAACAGAGCTCAGAGGTTTTGTTTTTAGATACGATGGATGGAAGAACTACTTATTTCTCTATTTATCTATGGATTTTATTTATCTAAGGATTACTGGGGATATTGTCAAAACACATTCATTTTTAGCTGTTAAAAGAGGATAGTACATGTAGAAACACTTTAAAAACAAACCTGTAGCTACATTTAAAGCCTGATGAAATCACTAATCCGCTTAATTTTCTGGTGTAATGGTGTTTTTTTCTGAACTGACAAAAAAAAACCTAAATAAAGGTGAACTGCTCTTTATGTCAGCGCACAGAGATTTTTGTTGATACTATTTATAAAACTAATTCTCGAAAAGAAGCATTTGCAGATGATCACCAGGCCTGAATTACCAACTGGGCAAGAGGGGCAAATACTGAACACCCAAGTTACTGTGTCTGTATTTGGTCTTTTGATCACTTTTAAATGTATTCTACTACAGTAATAAACCTCTTGGAACGCATTAGCACATATTATTGTGTCCCTTTTTCATAGTTTCAATGTCTTTATTTGAAGCATTTGTGCAAACATTGTTTTTGTATTTACAGCCTCTGTCTAGCTAACCTCATTTATAGTATCTATTTAACAGTATTTACAGCATCTATGGCACGTTTTCAGTTTGGAAGGACCAGAAGTTGCGGAGAGAGAACACGAGGCTCAGTTTAAGTGTTTTAATCAAAAAACTAGCAGAGTAAACTGGTGAATACAGAACAAAAAACAAAACCTCCAAAAAACTCCAGGAGAGGTGGCAGAAGATGCGCTGACCAAAACCACAGCGGGTGGAGGGGGTTCGGCCGGAGGGCTAAGACAGCTGTGGGACACTGGCTTGAGTAAGGAGACATGGAAAGACGGATGAACGTTGGGAGAAGGTGGAAGTTTGAGTCTCAAGACGCTGGGGTTAATGACACGCTCAATCGTATAGGGGCCGATATACCTGGGAGTGAGTTTCCTGGAATCCACTTGAAGAGGGAGGTCCCGTGAAGATAACCAAACTTGCTGACCGACTTTGTATTCAGGTGCAGGAGTCCTGTGGCGGTCGGCGACGCACTGGTTACGAACGGCAGTCCTGATGAGGGCGGCACGGGCTTCTCGCCAGACTCGGCGGGCATGACGGAGGTGGGCTTGAACTGAAGGCACAGTGACTTCTGTCTCCTGGCAGGGGAACAGTGGAGGTTGAAAGCCCAGTGAAACCATGAAAGGTGACATACCTGTGGCGGAGCTGACCAGGGAGTTGTGCGCGTATTCAACCCATGGCAAATGGGTGGACCAAGAGGCCGGGAGGCGAGCCACTACACATCTCAGGGAAGACTCCAAATCCTGATTTAACTCCGTTTGGCCGTTAGTCTGATGGTGATAACCAGATGACAGGCTGACCGAGTCCCCCAATGCTTGGCAGAATGCTTTCCACACCTTGGAGGCAAACTGGGGACCCCGGTCTGAGACAATATCCTGGGGTATACCATGAAGACGGAACACATGTTGCAAAAGTAGATCAGCAGTTTGTAATGCAGAGGGCAGTTTAACCAGGGGTATATAATGGACTGCTTTGGAGAAACGGTCAACAATAGTCAGAATAACTGTGTTACCTTCAGATGGTGGTAGCCCAGTAATGAAGTCCACTGCGATGTGTGACCAGGGACGATGAGGTATGGGCAAGGGACGGAGATGACCAGCTGGAGCTCGGTTGGAGGACTTACTACGGGCACAAACGGAGCAGGCGGCAACAAACTCCCTGGTGTCGGCAGCCATAGATGGCCACCAAAAGCGCTGTTGCAGCAGGGAGAGTGTGCGATGAGAACCAGGACGGCAGGTCAACTTCGAAGAGTGCCCCCACTGGAGCACTGGGGATCTCAAAGGAGGGGGAATGAAGAGACGATCTGATGGGCAGCTCTCAGGTCTAGGATGAACTTTGTTGGCCTCCGGAACAACACGCTCGATCTCCCAACTGGCCGCCCCGACCACACAGGTGGACGGCAGGATGGTTTCCTCAGGGATGTCTTCCACTGAGGGTGCAAACTGGCGAGAGAGGGCATCAGGTTTGATGTTCCGGGATCCAGGTCGGTAGGTTAGAGTGAAGTTGAATCTTCCAAGAAACAAAGCCCACCGAGCCTGACGAGAGTTGAGTTGACAAAGATAAGACAGATTCTTATGGTCAGTCCACACAATAAACGGGTGTACTGCACCTTCAAGCCAGTGTCTCCACTCTTGTAAAGCCAGCACCACAGCAAGGAGCTCTCGATTCCCCACATCATGGTTTCTTTCGGCTGGAGTGAGTCGTCGGGAGAAGAAGGTGCAGGGGTGTAGCTTCTGGTCCATAGTGGAACGTTGTGACAGGATGGCCCCCACCCCTGAGTCAGAGGCGTCAACTTCCACTACAAACTGTAAGTCAGGATCTGGGTGGACTACCACAGGTGCACAAGAGAAAATGGTCTTCAGTCTATCAAAAACAGTCTGAGCTTCAGATGACCACTCAAAAGAACGTTTTACAGAAGTCAGTTTAGTTAAGGGGCTCGCCAGCCGGCTGTAAAAATTGGCGAACCCCAGAAACCTCTGGAGTTGTTTACGGGACTCAGGTGTCGGCCAGTCGAGCACAGCCTTAATCTTGGCCGGATCTGGCTTCAGCTGGCCCTTCTCAATAACAAACCCGAAGAAGGAGACAGAGGACACATGAAACTCACATTTCTCCGCTTTAGCAAACAGTTTGTTTTCAAGCAACCTTTGCAAGACCGCGCGAACATGGACAATGTGTTCATCAACATCTTTGGAAAAAATCAGAATGTCATCTAAATAGACAAAAACTAATTTGTTCAACATGTCTCTGAGAACGTCATTGATTAAGGCTTGAAACACAGCTGGAGCATTGGTGAGACCAAAAGGCATTACCTGGTACTCAAAGTGACCCAGGTGAGTGTTGAAAGCAGTCTTCCATTCGTCCCCCTCCCGTACTCTGCCTATATCCTGTGAAGGCAGAGTCAATTAGAGGCAGAGGATATTTATTTTTAACGCAGGGACGAAGAGTCTCTTCCTTCTTTTCAACAAAGAAAAATCCTGCTCCGACAGGGGATGATGATGGGCGGATGAGACCTGCAGCTAATGAGTCCATGATGTAGGCCTCCATAGCATCTTTCTCAGGTCTGGACAGGTTATACAGTTGTTTGGAAGGCAGGGGGGCACCAGAAAGCAAGTCAATAGCACAGTCATATGGTCTATGTGGGGGCAAAGACAAGGCTTTATCCTTGCTGAACACTTGCTCAAGGTCATGATAAAGGCAATGCGGGACTGAGCTGTAGAATAAGTAGCAGGTTGCTGGTTGAAAACAAAATTACACTGATGTAAAAACTGTGCACATGTCCCTAAATCACCTGAGTACCTATTGGGGATGGGTATGTAGGGCTCTCGAGGCAGAGAAGAGGGAACCACTGGTGAAACAGGTGGAGGCGCAGAGACGGCAGGTGAGGCAGACGGCGTAAGAGAGCTGGTTGACGTGGAGAGGCAGGTCAAATGCGTAGCCACATTATTCATCTGATCGCCGAGCTGAGTGACGCTGGTAGAAAGCTGCTGTAGAGTACCTTTAGCTAGATAGATACTGTACATACCATTAGCTAGATAGATACTGTACATACCATTAGCTAGATAGATGGATGCAATACATACCATTTGCTAGATAGATACTGTACATGTACCATTAGCTAATGGTATGTACAGCATCTATCTAGCTAATGTATAGTATTAATCCAACTAGCAGTAATTGCAGCATCTATCTAGCTTATGTTATTACAGCATCTATCTAGCTAAGGGTATGAACAGCATCTATCTAGCTAATGGTATGTACAGTATCTATCTAGCTAACTATATTTACAGCATCTTTCTAGCTAATGGTATGTACAGCATCTATCTAGCTAACAGTATGCAGTACTTACAGCATCTATCTAGTTAACTATATTTACTGCATCTATCTAGCTAATGGTATGCAGTACTTACAGTATCTATCCAGCTAATGGTATGTACAGTATCTATCTAGCTAACTATATTTACAGCATCTTTCTAGCTAATGGTATGCAGTACTTACAGTATCTATCTAGCTAATGGTATGTATTGCATCCATCTATCTAGCTAATGGTATGTACAGTATCTATCTAGCTAATGGTATGTACGGTATCTATCTAGCTAAGGGTATGTACAGCATCTATCTAGCTAATGGTATTTACAGGATCTATCTCGTTAACCTCATTAACAGTATCTATCTATTTAACAGTATTTACAGGATCTATCTAGCTAATGTATAGTATTAATCCAGCTAGCAGTAATTGCAGCATCTGTCTAGCTAACAGTATTAACAGCACCTCTAGCTAACGGTGTTTACAGTATTGATCTAGCTAAGTGTATTTATAGCATCTATGTAGCTAAACATCCAAGTAGTCATTTGTGCCAAATTTAAAGCATTTCCTTCTAGGCATGGACGTGAGATCACAGTGACCTTGACCTTTGACCACCAAAATCTAATCAGATCATCCTTGACTCCAAGTACATATGTGCCAAATTTGAAAAAAATTCCCTCCAGGCGTTTCTGAGATATCGTGTATTGGTGTAACGGACGGACAGACAACCTGAAAACACGGCTGTCGTCGGCCCGGAGGCATAAAAATGTGTTTTGTGTAGAGGAAGGGGCTGGACATCCATATCGCGGCTCCAGCAGACGATTTCTACTGCACAGACTCTGGCTCTAAATGAGCAAGATGGCAGCACCAGCTCAGGGGTATTTTGGCTTGACTTTAGTAAAGTGAGAGGAGGTAAGAGATGTGTTGTCCATCTTTATACACAGCTATTGTAAGAGACAATCATTCTATCAAAAAATAATCAAACTTACCTTATCCAGAAGAAGCCGGTTACAGTTGCATACAGCCTGGGCTAATGCCTGGGATACCTTCTATAGCTGAGACCAGGACCAGATGACCCTGGACATTCACCGTCAGGATCTCAATGACATTCTTTCTGCGTTTCGCACTAAAAAGATTATAACGATATAAAATGCATATGAGGCAGAAGGATGCTTTAAGTCATTTTCTAATGCTAATTGAGGCTTACAGGCACTGGTAGGTCGGTAGGTGGGAAGAAGTGGGCCTGTATATGTAATGAGTCTAATGAGATATAGTGGATTATAACAATGCTACAATAAAGAACAAGGACCATGAATTTGTTTTAAAGTTGGGTACTTAGCTACCCTCAAACATTAGTAAAGTTAGCCCCACACAAAACTTCCTAGCTCTTTAAATGTGAACAGTCACACACTATTTGAAATGGTTTACATGGTGTTATTTGCTAGCGTATTATCTTTCAGTGCGCTAACAAACTTCTGTAACTACTAACTCCTCATCTAATTTAAATTACTGCTTTTTACACATCAGTGGAAGAGTTTAGACAATAGACATTTAATTAAAGGAATTATAAGTTAAAGTATGAATGTAACATTGCTAACTCAACAAGCTTAACTAAGCTAGTAGCTAAAAATATCTTTGCTAGGCGCTAGCTAGCTTTTACCATTGGCCAACAGTAGCTGGTAACAGCTAACTAAGTCTTAAAGTAAACCTTAATTAACAGCATTAAAACAGTAAAAAGTTTCAGTATTTCTTTAAGTATTTTAGGAATATTTTATGGTGCATTAAATACCTTATAAGTGATTTAATAGCAGGAGAGTACTGCAGGTCAGGCTGAGAGTTTCACAGGCAAACCAGTCTGAACCGGTTTAACTGTCCAGTGTGCTGTTTGACTTTTTTTCCATTTCCAGCTCCATGTGTTGGATGTAGCCGACTCATATTTAAATGAAAGAATCATCAAGACCACACTCTAAAATATTCTACTTTGAAGTATATTTTATGTAAATATGAATTTTGAAGTAAGAGCAATTTTGTCCTTAAAGAGGAAATGTTCAAATAGTCACTTTAATGGTTAGTTCTCACAATAATTTTTTTTTTTTAATAAAATCAGGGCTGTAGCACCCTCATCCAGCAAGGACTTTTCCATGTCTGTCTGAATTTTAGAGAAGATGGAAAAAAACTTTTAGAATGAGTGTGAAAATGTAAAAATCTCAGAAGCTGAAAAAGTCCTTTATTAACATCTGTTGTATTTGGTCCAAAGAACTCAAGGGAATAAAAAGGGCGGTATAGAGCGGAAATAAAATTGTTCTTACACTGCATCAGGAATTTAAGGAAAATAAAAGAAATAGCCACTTGGAGGCGCTATTCACCATTGAACTAAAGCTCCTTCTAAGGTTAAACAAACTCTTTTTTACCATTTTAAAACTCAGTTTAAGGTTGTGTTTCTTGAGTGCATTTATTTTTTTTTTATGGAACAATTTTGACTTTGCAAATAAACTAAGTACTGTAGATGCTTTTTACATTGCTTTGTTGATACAATATCAGCATTTAAAAACAAGAGCTTATAATATGGGACCACATTTTATTTGATTTGTGTGGTTTCTATAAATAAATCACCGCACAAAATATTTCAGTTTAAGCTATTTTTCAAGCCCTGGGTCTTGCCTGCAGTAGTCCTAGTCGCACATACTAATATCCAGATAGCAGGACATAAGCCTGGGTAAAGACAGTCTATTAAACACCAAACTGGGATCCCATCAGCTACAGTCTGAGACGATATAGCCTGTGGGGACACCGGTGAACGTGCCGGGCGGTAAGCGATAATAGACTTCCCGTCAAGACTTCCTTTTCTGCGTGCTGCATTGTTCCAGAAAGAGGAACCGTTTTCTTGTGATTCACTTGTTATTAACGGGTCTTACCTTTGCCGAAATGTCGACATCATGATGCAGATTTGTAAGAAGTAAAAATTCAAGCTTTGTCAGGTTTGTCCTCAAGAGGAGAAGAAAACTTTTGAAATGAGAAGTTTGTTGAACGGAGGTCGGATCGATCTGATGCATTCGAGGAAGTTGGGAAATCTGAATGCGGAACGGCTTTCTTGACACAGCGTCAAGGGAATTCATCTCAAATTAAACTTTAGATCTACAACAGGTCGTTAGCTGAACTTACATGCAGACGTCTGTTTTTAGAGATTAATAAGAAGCTAAACCATCGTCAGATGACGCTGATGGGAGCCGGGTTGTCATTACGGCGGAACGACATCAGTTTTTGCTCTCTTCACGGACCGTTTTTCCTGCAAACACGACAGCCTGCTGATACGTGATTGGTCAAGATTACTCGGACTAAAAGTGTAGTTCAACCAGAACACTTACCTTCCTGGAAATCCATGTCCCTGCATACAGATTCTACATTTCTACGTAAAAAGAGAATTAAACACTGACGGCCGCTCTAATGCTGAAAAATTACAGTTTAAAAATCAAATCGTCTCCCAGCTCAACGTTTAAAGATTCTAAAAACACTTAAATAATTGTGTTAATTAAACTGGAGCTTTTAAACTTAGGACACCTAAAGGAAACTCACATTGAGCTTGATGTTAAAGACACGTTTTAAATCTATTGAACTCACATACACTGACGACAGAGAGAACTTGTAAACATCAAATGTTGGCATTTTATTGATAAAGTAAACTATCATGTTGAGTATTGATACAGCTCGACTCCAGCAGAGTCAAAACACAGAACGAACGAGGAGAAAAGCAGAAAATTGATGTGCAATTTATTTATTGCAAAAGATAAGGGGGTAGAAAAGATTTGATTAGTGATAATACTGTTTGTTTACTTTGACTTTAGTTTATCACCAGAAGGAGGGAGCAAAGTTGGAGGTTCAGAAATGTTGCAGGAGGTTCAGTTTCTGGAATCTGCCGAGCTGAGACATTAAAAAGATAAACAGTCACTGGATTCATCTTGTATGTGGCATCTCGCATCTTTTAGTCTGTTCACACAAGATAAACCAGAGACATCTGTGCTTGGATGGAACAGCTGAAAAGCACATTAACTTCTCCGCTGGGGCAGAGGAGGACGAGGACATCAGGACGTGGAGTTTTCTAGAAGCACTTGCGGTGGACGATGGAGGGGCCGGACTCGTCGTACTCCTGCTTGCTGATCCACATCTGCTGGAAGGTGGAGAGGGAGGCCAGGATGGAGCCGCCGATCCAGACAGAGTACTTCCTCTCTGGGGGAGCGATGATCTGGAGGAGAGGGGAGAGGAAACGGGTAAGACGAGAAGCAGCGACGCCCAATATGAAAAGCAGAAGCCTTCATGGACACTGGATTAAATATGTTCAGTATTTTATGAAGATGTGATCAGTTTAGTGCCAAGATAAGAGTTTAAGTTTTATTCTACAATGGAGGGGGAACGCCTCAAAACATTTACTTTGTAATCAAGTCTGATCATTAATATATAAACCACAGGAAGGGAAATAAATGTGCCGAGGCATTAAAATCACTGCTAATTAAACTATAAAGTGACAAACTGTCAAAAGTTTATTTGTCATTTAGTTTGGAGTTTGTTGTTGTGACAGTTTAAGTTTAGCAAACTGATCAGGCTGAGCACATGGGAGATCCTCGTTAGTCAATAAAACCTTTATGACATTCAGTTTTAACAATAAATTCCCTACAAACATTAAAATGTCTGTCAACTGGGGGGCAGCAGAACCTTTAAAGACCAAGTCATAAGGAGTAAACCCCGAGGAGCTATAATTTATCAAGTTAAAGTTTTCCATGCCGTCTTTTACTGATCTTAGTGAAAACACAAATCTGTACCTTGATTTTCATGGTGGGTGGGGCGAGGGCGGTGATCTCTTTCTGCATGCGGTCAGCGATGCCGGGGTACATGGTGGTGCCGCCGGACAGCACAGTGTTGGCGTACAGGTCTTTACGGATGTCCACGTCGCACTTCATGATGCTGTTGTAGGTCGTCTCGTGGATGCCAGCAGACTCCATACCTGAAGACACAGACCCAACACGAGTTTAGTGTTCACGTCAACTTTAATGTTATGTTTAGCTCGTTCAAGACTGTAGGAGGACTGTAACTTAAGGTTGTTTTAACTACACAAGACTTCAAGAATAGAAAAGTAATTTTAGAGAAGGTTGAGTTCACAGCCCTCGTAAATGTTTAAACATTTTCTTTTTTGATACAGTTGGCTAATGCTTGGTACCCACCAATGAAGGAAGGCTGGAAGAGTGTCTCGGGGCAACGGAACCTCTCATTTCCGATGGTGATGACCTGTCCGTCAGGAAGCTCGTAGCTCTTCTCCAGGGAGGAAGAGGAAGAGGCCGTCTGCATCTCCTGCTCAAAGTCCAGGGCGACGTAGCAAAGCTTCTCCTTAATGTCACGCACGATCTCACGCTCAGCTGGAGGGAGAAATGTTTCGCGTTACAAATGAACACGGGATGCAAATATTTAAGTGCAACAATTCTGCAACCCAACAGGAGTTTTAGGGGGATTAGAATCCTAGATTACACCATCTAACGTAGTAAATCTCATACCAGTAGTGGTGAAGCTGTAGCCCCTCTCAGTGAGGATCTTCATCAGGTAGTCTGTCAGATCTCTGCCAGCCAGGTCCAGACGCAGGATGGCGTGAGGTAGAGCGTAACCCTCGTAGATGGGCACAGTGTGGCTGACACCGTCACCAGAGTCCAACACGATACCTGCCAGACAAACGGAAGATCAGGTTTAACTTCACAGCTGTCACTGAAATGTGCAGTTCCTCTTATGGCCACTAGATGCTGCTGCTGAGGAACAGACGAGTGAATGACTAGTGATGTTTTCAGCAGGAAGTCCAATTTGTGATCATTGGAATGTTTTAGTTCAGAGAGGCAGGTTTGTGGTTGTGTGGAGGTCTCACCTGTGGTACGACCGGAGGCGTACAGTGACAGCACGGCCTGGATGGCCACGTACATGGCAGGGCAGTTGAAGGTCTCAAACATGATCTGGAGCGAACAGGAAAAATTAAGGTTACACTTTGGAAGTGCTGACAAATGAAGACTAAACAAAAGCCTGTGGCTCATTTCGCTAATCTTTATACCGTAGCCAAACTGAAAGTATGTTTTGACACATTAATACCATTAAAAAAAAAAAAAAAAAAAGACCTAAGCAAGTTTTTGATGATACATCTGCAGGATCATGGACATCAAAGATTCGTAGCATTGTTTCAAACACTCACCTGTGTCATCTTCTCCCTGTTGGCTTTGGGGTTGAGTGGAGCCTCCGTCAGCAGGACTGGATGCTCCTCTGGGGCCACTCGCAGCTCGTTGTAGAAGGTGTGATGCCAGATCTGCAGGACACGAGGGCGGGTTAGTTTTATGACTTAAAGAACAAACCGTAGTAAAAAAATTCAGCTGGAAATGAACACATGCAGGACAGGTGGAGGCGGGCGTGGTCGTATTTTTTCCATTGCTGAAAAATTACTTGAGTAACTCTATTTAAACACTTGTTCTTCTCACCTGTGCATGAGAGCTGTGGTTACCTTTATTATCAAACCACTTTAAATATATTCATTATATCAGGCTTACAAGAAAATAAGCCCCACCTCTACCTGTGCAAAAATAAAGTGAACACATTTCTTCATTATGAAACCGGCTGCTACTTTCAGCATTTTTTAGGTAAATTATTTGCATGACAAACTGTATTTTTACACAACTGTCCTGTGGCACAAAAAGCCTCTGATGCACTTCATCTTCCAGGGAATAAACTCAAGTTCCATAAAAGCCTCCATGTTGTTGATAAAAATCTGACCGACAAATATGGACGTGCATTCATGTTTGTTTTTAAAAATCGGATTTTGCATGTAAAGAAGTTGTCCGACTATCCTGGAAAAGCTGACTGAAAACTTTAGCCATCATGTTTCCAGGTTGAACTTTGACCTGCAGATTTGTGTAAAATCCGGTGAACATGAAGTGTCCTCACCTTCTCCATGTCGTCCCAGTTGGTGACGATACCGTGCTCGATGGGGTACTTCAGGGTCAGGATGCCTCTCTTGCTCTGGGCCTCGTCTCCCACGTAGCTGTCCTTCTGTCCCATTCCTACCATCACACCCTGCAGACACACACAGTTAGGGTCACGTACCATTCTGCATTCATGTGCGTTTCTTATTTCATAGTGATGAGATGCAGCGGTTCATACCTGGTGTCTGGGGCGACCCACAATGGACGGGAAGACGGCACGGGGGGCATCATCTCCGGCGAAACCGGCTTTGCACATGCCGGAGCCATTGTCAACAACCAGGGCTGCAACGTCGTCGTCCATGTCTGAAGGAGATCGAGATCAATCAGTGGTGATTATTTTACCTGCATGACAACAAGTAGCTTAACATTTTGTTTCCACACTTTGTTGTTTTTCACCCGTTTACACTGAATTAGAATCTTTGTAATGAGTAGCGTTTGAGACACCACATTCAGCTAATCATGCACACTTTTAGATTTCAGCTCCAACATGATACTGAAGTCTGCTTTTGTGCAGCAAGTGTTGGAAAGTGTGCGCTGAACAAAGTAGAATCTAAGAGTCTCAGATGTACAATTTACTGCTTTGATTCGTCATTTCCTTTAAAAAGGAAAAAAGGACACGAGTGAGCGACTTGTCAGTTACTTATTGCCTACAGTAGTTTATTGTTTACAGTTGGAACGCTAATAGCCGCTCGCTAGCTTGTCCGTTAGATAATGTGGAAGGGACACAAAAATTAGTGCATTTTTATTGAACAGAAAATGAGCGCACACCCAAGTGCAGGATTATTTAGCATTTACGCTTTCAATTACATTAACTCTAACACATTAAAGCTACCCACAAAGCGTTTGTCATCGTCCGGACGGATTCTGACATAAAATATCTTCAATCTGTTTTGATTTTGAGAGTTTAGAGCAGAAACTGAAAAAAGTTTTGATGTCAGAAAATATGCAGAAATGGAGGAGAGGATATGAAACCTTTTCCTCGAAGCTCTTCAGCAGCGTTTTGAAACATTCAGTTACGTTTTGGGATTTCAACACATCAGCAGGGCACCTCGAAGTGATGCAACATCCTGAGGAGTGCGAGGAGGTTCAGGCTGATGTTGCAATAACGTCTCAAAACTGCACCACACTGATTTTGAAACACTTTAAAGTTGCTGCTCTGCACTTTTCTCTTGCTGTTAATTTCCAGCAGGCGACACCGGAATGACAGTCGTTTGTCAGGCGTGGTTATTAAGGTCGTCCAACTGGAAATCTTACGTGTGTGACCTTTTCTCAGCCATGTAGCCGGAGGACATCTCAAACAAGTTGAGGCAGGACAAAAAAAAACACTCCTGTTGAGCAAACGCTACACCGTCTCATGATGTAACAGTGTTTCTCACCTCCACCACATAAGCGAGTTAGCAGCGTCTGTTAGTGATTCTGTCATTCAGGTGACTGTTTTCAGTGAAGGGCCTGAAACAAGAAGTGTGTGCGCTGAGGGAGGGGCAGCTCCTTCCTGCATCAGTCACTGAAACTGTCACCTAAATCTTCACGAAATAAAATAACTGCAAACAGTAAAGAGGAAGTGAAAGTTCATTCTAATAAATGATCGGTTTTACTTTGAATGCATCTGTTATAGTGGTTTTAGTTTGATTGAAATAGCTCACAATATAAAGAGTTAGAATAAAAACATCCTTTAACATCTTAGTTTAAATCATCCCTGTTGGTATGTTTGTGTTTCATTAACCAGCCTGTGACTCCGTCTCCTCCCTGTCACGAGCTGTGCCCCTCTCCACTTATTGTTTGTAGCTTGAAAAGTACTTTTGTCTTAAACCGCAGGTTTAACTGAAACACGGAAATGATGAGTTTGAATCAACATCCTCATAGTTGCAGAGATCTTTCCCGATTTCCGGACATCTCATCGAGATAAGAGTTAACCCTTCTGAGAGAACACGCCCGTTTGTGTGCTTATTTCTGTCTTTAGTCCGAATATTGATCGACTCTCTCTTTTATCGTCAGGAGTGAGAATTCGGCTGTTTTAAAAGTTGTCCAGGATTGTGCAACTTTGACATAAACGCATTTCTAACGCAATAAAATGCGTCCAAAAGCTTAAACTGCTGCTGTCACACACCTGGACTGATCAGTGTCGATGAAGTTGATCAGGAAATCTGTTTCCTTTAGTAAAACTCAGTTGTTGCGGTTTTTGAGAACATTTACTTATAAAACTACTTAAAAGCGGTCAGAAAGCACAACACTTGTTCTTACCTGTGCAGGTGAGTCTCGGGTGTGTCTGTAGAAGAAGTCTTTCGGGTGTTTCTCTGCCCCAGCTGTGCTCGGTGAATGCAGCATCTCCACCAAAACCGCACCGGTTTTATTCGCGCTCGCGGGACTGCTGGCGTTGTCCATAAAAGGTAAGGTTCTCTCATCCGGCGCTCTCATTGGTCCAGGTGAGCAGGATCCCTCAGATTCTCTCAGCTCGCGCCCTGATGGGCTGCAGCAAGCATCTGTCAAGGGGGAGTGGGCACGCGGGGTGGAAACCTGCCCCCCGCCCCGCAGAGTGAAGACTTTTCTTCTTTTTTTACTGAAATCAGGGAGCAGGAGAGCTGTGATTGGCCCATCAGAGCGGAAGTACAGATTGAAACGTCTCCGTGGAGGTGAAGACAGTTCTCCTCACAGCACATAAAAGTTTTCTCTGGAACTATTAAAAACTGTTCATGTGAAATGTTTCCTGCTGGAGGAAGAAAGTTTTTCAGTCTCTCGTTTGATTCTCAGGACTTCTGCTTTCCTTTGTTTCAGTGACGATGCAGTCGTTGTGTTTAGGTCAAACTGGTTTTGATGAGGTGAGGATTAGAGATGGAAGGGTTTGGTAAAGCATGTTGTGACAGTATGATAACATTTCATAATATATTTAAATGCTCTCAGTGCTCTAATAATCAACCTGCAGAAATAATAGTGAACACAGAACACGGTCAAACAACACATTTAACAATAATCACTAATTCTAATACATAAAATCATCATGAGTTTTATTGTGTGCAGCTTTTTTTCTTCTTAGACTAAAAACCACCAAATAGTTAAAAATAATCACCGCCTGGCGTTTACATCGAGACCTGCAGCAGATTCGCAAAATATGCAAAAGTTTTGATGCAAACCAGACGGAGGAAAGTCTCACTCTCATTAAGGATCAAATGTGTTAGTGGAGCAGATCGGGTCCACGGGCCGCCCACTGCTTCACAGGGTCAGAATCTCACCGCAGAATTAACTGATTTACGAAACATTTTATCGGCCGTATTTCTACCAGCTTTATTTTCCTTATTATTTTAAGTAGAAAAAACATGGTCGTGATGATTTCTCACCTTTTCTCTGTTATGTGTGTGAATATCTCGAGCAGAGTTGTAACAGCAACAACGTTTAACACACAAACATGCTTTCACATTGGGGGTGAAAAAGCTCCTCAAATGTAAACTTTTACAGACGATGTGTGAGCGTGGAGGCAAATAAAGAGTTTTACTCAGACGACCATGCTGAGGTTGGCATTAGCAAGTCTGACAAATTAAAGACAAGGTAAAGAACACCTTAGGTCTCTCAGTGCCTTAGATGTCTCCTCTGAGACTCTGCAGCAGCGTTCAGTCTGAGCTGCAGGTCTCTGCGTGTCACACACGGCCTGACGAACCTCCTGGTGCTCCCTGGGGCACCATTTACCCCCCTCCCTCTGCCGTATGTTTTTGTACCCTGGTTTCATCCCTGACCCCCAAACGCCTTCAGGTAATGTGAATAAATGTGATTTTACAGTGGAGGAGGAATAATTCAGATAAAGCAGCAGTAGTACAAAGTCCCACTCATGAAAGTCTCACTCAAGTTATACCTGAAAAATGTCGTGTCACTGTCTCCTGACAGTGTCACATATGGAGCGGGCGCTGCCATCTTGCTCATCTGTATCCAGAGCGTGTGCAGTAGAGATCGGCTGGTGGAGCCACAGTGTTGACGCCCCGCCCCTTCCTCTACCCGACACACACCTTTACCTTGTGTCCTTGGCGTGTTGGAGCCCTCAGGTGTCCTTGGCGTGTTGGAGCCCTCAGGTGTCCTTGGCGTGTTGGAGCCCTCAGGTGTCCTTGGTGTGTTGGAGCCCTCAGGTGTCCTTGGCGTGTTGGAGCCCTCAGGTGTCCTTGGCGTGTTGGAGCCCTCAGGTGTCCTTGGCGTGTTGGAGCCCTCAGGTGGGCTCAGTCTGCAGCAGAACAGCTTCTTGTGTCGGTCTGAAGCAGATATTCACGCTGATGGAAAGTTCAATGACTGTAGTGTTAGTGTTAGTTACGTCTCCTCTCGCCGTTCCTCCTCTACTCTGCTACTCGGGAACAGAACGCTGCAGGAGCCCCATTTGTCAACAGAGCTGTCAATCATGAGGCCACACCCCCTTTTTACAGCATCAAATAACTCATTAAAAGTGTCAGAAAAATGAACACTGTGACATAAATCAGCATGATAAGAACTAACTATAATGACAGAATGAGTGTTTACGTTTGTTGGCGACAGTCGAGAGGTGACGTGAAATGTGCTCGTAGCTCGTGATGCAGCCACACTCAAACATGATCCGGGTCTTAGACAATGAGCTCACCAGGATGTCGACTCTTTGATTTTATACACCCAGTTAGCTTAACGTAGCTTCTGCACTTTACAACAGAGGGAGGGGAAACCATGTTAAGAGGTTTTAATATATCTTCCATTAATTAGTAATCGATCAAATGTTACTTATCTATCAAATAACACATTTTCAGCTGGTCTGATCTCATCTTGAGGGGAAGTTATATTCCTGGCAAAATTCCCACAATGCAACAGAAACAATACATTTTTTAAAAGCACCTTTTTTGTTTATCTTTAAAGTGCATTAGATCTCTAAATAACAGTCATTTAAGTGTCTGACTCCTGGTCTTATTTATTTATTATTTTATAAAGTGCAGGAAGAGATTCATTCATGCATTCCATTCGTCCGGCTCTTCGTTCTGCCACAGGTGACGTTATCTGATATTAAAACAACAGGTTGACAACAGGAAGTTAGGCGTCTGTTTGGTTTTGTTTCGGTTTCAAGCTGCGAGTAAATCCTGTAAATCAGGACCAACAACGTGAGGAACACCTCATTACAATATTTGTTCTTCTGTTCTTTCTCTGCTTGACTGGAACTTCCTTCATGTCTTTGCATCGCGTGACACATGAAATGGGAGCTTGTTTGTATCCACTAGATTTAGTAAAAAAAAAGTCGTTAGCAGCACAAAAAACAAAACATCAGTAATAAAACATCAGGTCAAGCATCAAACTGAGACCCACTGCGATCTGAAAGATGGCCCACTTATTTATGATCTTGTGCTTCCTGTTTTACTGTGTTATTGCCTGATTGTGCCTGATTAAATCATCTGTTTGTGTTACAGATGATTTTCTTGGCTTTGCCTTCATTGATGGAGCACGGAGTCGGCGACAGGAGAAGAGAGAGTGGGGATGACATGCAGCGAAGGGCCGGGGCCGTCGAGGGCTGTGCCTCTGAACGTGGGGCGTGCGTTACAACCGCTGAGCTAACCTGCGCTACATGATAGTTTGTGTCTTATCTTGTTCTGTCTGTTGAGTTTGTTTGTACTGTCTCTTGTGTATTTGCTGTTAATCTTTTATGATTTTAAAGGCCAATCTTAAGGGACGGGCACTGCAAATTAGCTTACATACGGCTTTAGGCTTATATACATGCCACCGGGTCCCTCCACCTCCTGAGTGACAAATCGCGACCTAAATATTTTAACAAGTCAAATTTATTGAATTAAAATCAGTGCAGTTTGGACCTGAGATGGAACGAAACATCACAGTATGTCGACATCACAAAACACAACAGTGTAACAGTCAAAATGACAAGCAGGCGGCGGTGCATCAGAAGAACACGTTCCTTCTGCACTTTATTCACTTAGTAGCATTTTTTCAACACAAATAAACTGAAAAAGTGAAACTTAAATGTAACTACTGTCGTATCTCGCCCAGGACCGGAACAAGATGATCCCAGAAGGGGATCGATATCCGATAATCCTGTCGTGCTGTTGGTGCGCACGATGTTTAATGTTGAACTCTTTTTCACTTTTCTTTTTTTGTGCTCCTGATTTCTGATGACCATCTTGACACATCACTAGCTAGCCTTCAGGCGCAAAACATTTACGTTGCTATGGCAACCAGTCAGCCCAAACCATTTTATATATAATAGGTGAGAGAAAATTGTTGACCATCACTCATTCATGGAAAATTGTAAAATAGAACAATTATCCAGCTTTTAAGAGTTTCACAAACGATATATAAATACCTCACAAAAATGGATTTTTGATAAAAAAAATTTTTTACAATTTGTTTGGCGGCCTTTCTACTACTGCACACACGTCAAAGGATAGCCATGTTCTTCAAAATAAAAGCGCACACAACTCTTTTTTTCAAGCACACATCTGCGACCCACTGAAAACAGCTCCGCGACCCACATTTGGGTCCCGACCCACCAGTTGAGAACCAGGGCTGTAGTGCATGTATGTAATGTTACAGAACATGCCCCTGCACTGAGTTAAAATTGATATTGTTATACTGTATGAACTAAGCAGTTGATGCAGTTCAAGCACTGATTTTACTTTGAAAATCTTCTCACTTTGAACCATTGCTGCGAGTCATTTCCTGTCGTTAATCCAGTTACCAATGAAAAATGTTTTGCCCCCATGTCCTCCTAATAACTCTGTTTTTTAAATTAAAAGGCCTCTTGAGACAAAAGATTCACGATTTCATTTATTCAATCCAAAGAACTTTATTTATCCATCAGAACTTCATTTGTGTAAAAGCATCGGTGCGTACACGACACGTAACCGGACAGACTACAAACGAAGAACAGACAACGAACAAGTGCCGCTGAACAAAACAGTTTTAAAAAAGCACCAGTAAGAAGAAGTTAGCCTAAAAGTGTGGTGCTTAGGTGTTAATGAGTCTAATGGAAGTCTGTACAAACGTTGACATGCTCGATCGGTCTTGAATGGGAGTGAGTAGTTGCAGGTAAAAGCAGATATGAAATACAGGCGATTGATTGACACTTGAGACCGCCTGAAAGCCTCAAATTTAGTCTCTAAAAATGTATTTTAAAAGCTAACTATGCCCAGTTTTCTATTATTCAAATTGCAAAACATTTATTCACAAATATGAATAGCCAACAGAAAAATATTGTTGTGCTGTTTCCTATTACAGCATATTGTCATTGAATACATGGCTGTTTCTGGTAAGGCCTCTCTCCAAGGGAGGCGCTGTTGCAAATGGTCCACCATCCGTGTGTAGTTTAGAGAACCCAACGTGACCCCGAACAAACTGAAATCTGGACTCTTGTTGTCATGGTTACACTCTGTGAAAAATATGTGCGCATAAAGTCGGGAAAGTATCTCAAGAGAAAACAGAGTTCATCACGTAAACATCATGAAAGCTGAACCAGAGTTTGTGGTCCTTCCTCTGTTAAGGTAAACGGATACTTTACGATCTCTTTCGATGTTTGCTGCGACTGAATCATGACAGACCTGCTGCTCATACTGTGAAAAGTGTGCGTGTGTAGGGTTGGTGTGTGTTTGTGTGTGTGCGCGCTGGGTTAGTGACAGAGAGGCGAGTGTGCAGTGATTCTGTTGCAGCGTGTAGCTGTTGCGTGGTTGTGTGAGTGGCCTTGTTGATAACGATATCAGCCTTGGTGATGTGCATGCACCGCGTGTATATCCTCGCTGGCCTGCGTGCATGAAATCTTGTACATTGGGTATTGAGGGGGGACCCCCCCGATTGCCACTGGGTATTTCACACACTGGGTAAAAGGTGCAGCAATGTGAAGTGACCCGTCTCAGCTCGACTCCGGCCTGCAGAAGTGTTCAAAGCTTGCTGTATTAAAGTTAACTAAAGTTTTCTGTCAGCTCCTCATTGAACCCAAGCTCAGTCTAATGTTTGTCTCATCTGAAGCATTTTAATGTAGCAAACTGTCTTTAGTTTAGTTGGTGTTAAACACTGTTGACTGCATGTGTATGTATGGTGGGCTGCACAGTGAAGCTAGAAGGTTCCTGGTTCGAATCCCGCTTCAGACGTAGTGGGCCTTTCTGTGTGGAGTCTGCATGTTCTCCGGGTACTCCGGCTTCCTCCCACCGTCCAAAGACATGCTCGCTAGGTTCACTGGTGACTCTAAATTGCCCGTAGGTGTGAGCGTGAGAGGTTGTCTGTCTATGTGTGTCAGCCCTGTGATTGACAGGCGATCAGTCCAGGTGTAACCCCGCCTCTCGCCCAATGACAGCTGGGATAGGCTAATGGACAGACAGACAGACAGACAGACAGACAGACAGACATATAGACAGATAGAGAGATAGACAGACAGACAGACAGATAGACAGACAATGAATGGTACTCAAACATTCTGTGTTGCTGTGTTGTGTCTAGCAGACAGCCAGCAGTATCCACCTGTCACTCAAGTGACCCCGCCCCTATAATTTCAGGTGAGTTATGTAACGATTCACCCCTCATATCATTTTCATGAATAGAGAAATGAGCAACTTATAACAAAACAGCTTTTTGTACCAGGCTGTCAACATGTTTGCACTTCTGCATTGGCTTCATTTACCGGACGTTACCGTTTGGTTTCACCTGGTCTGTTTGCAAGATTTAGTCTGAGCTGCCTTTAACCTTCATGTAACCAGGAAGTCCCTCGAGACTGAAAGAGAGAGTGAGAGAGACCTGGCCGAGAGAGGACACCAGCTTCAGCTGAAGTAAAACACGGCAGAGCGAGAACACACACATCAAGCACACGCAGGAAAAGATTACAGTGTGGTCGATGAGGCGCTAACATGTTCTGCACACGTTTCCAAGTAAAAGAAGTAAAGAGGGAGACGCTGGTGAGGACGCCACCTACTGGAGAGTTCAACCGACAATCTATTCATCTTTCATTCATTCTGCTTTTCCTTCTGTTTTCTGTTTCTATCAAACCGCCTCATGTCCCTCGTCTTTCTTTTCCAATCTTTCTGCTAACCTGTCGTCTCGCCTGTTCTTACATCATCTCTTCTTCGATCTTCTTTTTCATTTCTCGTCTCCTGTTCTTTTCTTTAAACTCCTCTTTTGCTGCTCTCGCTATCCGCTGTCTAATGGTCACTTTTGTTAACTTTAATGATGTTTTCATTTGAATATATTATTTGCACGGCAGTAGCATATCTGTCTGTGCTCTAAAGCTTTATGACATAACAGACTGAACATGTCTTTACAACAGCTGTGCATGTCTTTATGTTGCAGAGGTTTTCCTGTTGTAGCGTCCACACCCTGAACCTGCACAGACATGTTCAGTTACAGCCACTCGATGCTCCTCTGTCACTGAATCATGTTCACGCACAGCGATGAACGTCCTTTTTTTTGTTGCGAGCAAGAACGTCAAATTGTTTCTTTTTTTAACTTCTAACTGGGCCAAACACAACGCAGGATTTCAGCGTGTCACCTGAGGCTGCTGCTTAGAATTGAGGGGGCTGCCCCCGCCAGGTGAGACCACGCCCCCTTGTGTATCAGACCCATCTGTCCTTGTATGGACTTAACTGCAGCTGAAATTCCATCAAGCGACAAACCTGATGCTGCAGAGAAGGAAGTGAGATCCTCTGAACTTTACCGAGCTTTAGTGACAGTTTACTTTTTCAACATTTAGATGCTCATAGAGAGACGGAAATCAGCAGATAAAATGTGATGCAGTAAAGATTCAGAGCTCCAAAATCCTTACATGTGACGAGCTGGGAGGAGAAGTTTTATCAAAGTATAAAAAGTAACACGATTGAGAAACTGCTCGTCAGTGAGTGAAGGAGAACCGCTCTTAACACTGAATATTCAAACCTTTACCTGTCACTGCTGATGGTTGTTTTGCTCTGACAGAAGTGTTCTGACACTGTGACATTGAGCTGCTTCTCTCCTTATATGGACGTGAGTGCAGCTGAGCTGACAGAGCGGCTGCAGAGGCGTGCTGCTGCACTTACACAACATCCACCTGAAGGATGCAGGTACCTGAGACTTTGCTGGTTCTGATTTTACCCAGAGAGACTTCACACATCTGTTTCATTGGACAGGTGCACCAAACTCCTGCACCTTGGTACCTTAACTGTGTCATTTAACTTAAATTGATGAATCGATCATTTTTCATGAATCATTTCTTTAACATTATGTTACGTTTACTTACTCAGGAGGCTGATGTTGGTGATTTTGTTTCTAAGTTTACTAGTTGTGATCAAACATGCAGCCGCTCCCTGCTGAGCGGGCCAGCCTCTGCTCACAGCTGCCTGATGAAGGTCGAGCACCGAAAAGCTGCAGGCAAATAGTCACAAAACTCTCAATTTGCTGATTAAATCATTAAAACTGCTCCTTGTTTGAAAGAACTCTCCTTCAGATGTATTTTAGATACGTGTCAGTGAGTATTTTTAATGTCTGCTTCGTTCTTTCACAGACACATATTTGGCTTTACATTAACCTGAGGCTCTGCGTTCAAAGACTGAACTCAACATATCCTCCACTCTGTGTGATAAAACAACTTGACACACTGTAAAATTCATCACAATAAAAAGGCTACTTGCTAGAAACACTTTTCATTTTGAAGGCACGCCTTTTGCTTGTACTGAAGTATTTTATTATACTCAAACATGACTATCAAACTTAATATAAAACAGATTATTACACCTTTACCTAATGCCATCAATACTTCGGTCACAAGATTACTGGAGGGCGGACAAGCACAAGAAGGCCATGCTGTCCGTCACCCCTGAGTCAATGTTTAGTGCAAATACTTAAGTAGTAAAAAGAGTAGAATGTACATGTGCAGACATGTAATGACCTACCAGTGACGTGAATGATTTTACAGTTGTTTTTGTTGAAAATGTGATTATGTGGGACATCATGAACAGTTTGTTGTCCAGGAGTTACAACAAATGATGAAACACAGTAAGTTTGTGCTGTCAGACAAGGGAGAACAATCATACAAGGGAGAGTGGATGATGAGGTTTGCGATGGTCACAGTCAGCTAACTCCAGCAATGAGGATGCTAACGTGATAAAGGACACCGTGATGCCAAACATGGAGGATAATGACGACACGTTGAAGAAGATGCTGCATCTGATCGAGCTGCAGCGAAACTGAAAATCAGAGTCTTGATCTGACATCTACTGCTGTCCTGTGTCGTGTGCCTCGAGCTAACGTTAGCTACAGTTAGCAGGAAGCTGCTAGCTAGCTGGAGCTGCGTGAATCTGCTTACAGTATAAATCTAGCATTGCTACAGCTGATTTAGCTCACAGCTGAAGTATGTCGTAAATCTATGGATGCTTTTGTGGCGACTTTGATTTGGGTTATTGCTAAAAACTTTTCACATTTGATTTGTGAAAACTGAATCAGCTGTGCTTGTGTTGATCATTAAGTTAAATGCATTTCAATTATGAACCGTCATGAATGAATCTCCTTTTTCTTTAGTGATTGTTTGTTTTGTGAAAAATCTTCAGCCCTCTGAAACAAACAATCCAGCCCCCCCATAGCTCCTCCAATCACAGTTACCTGGTGCTGCTACTTCCTTTACCTGCTCCAAAATAAAACCGCGCGAACATTTAACAGAAATGTTTAAACTGTGATAAAATCACAAAGCCAATAAATGACTTACAAAACTGCTTTTACTTTTGATGCAATATGGAACTCATAATAACTTTAATTTTGAAGTCCAAACTTTGACAGGAGTCTTTTTCCTGAGTAGTTTCGCTTCTTTGACTTGAGTATCTGAGAATTCCACAACCGAAGACACAAACACCCCAACCCTAAAATATAAGAAGCGGTTTTTTGTTACTGTAAAGACGACTTCATTTTACTGCCAATTCCTGTTTTTCCAACCAAACCGAAGACCTGAATGCAGCACTTCTTGCTATTTGGAAGCTTCTGTCTTGCTGCAGAACACTGATGTGCAGGATTCGACTGCAGGGAAGTCACAGCACCAGTTTGCCCCGGCATGCTGGTTTAGAGCCCTGACCTGTGATCATCGCCCTGGAGCCAGGCAGCGCCGACATTGCCCACATTCTCCGGCCGGTTCAGGCCTGTTCAGGGAGCCGGAGGAGTGTCAGTCTGCCGCACCACACATTCACCCTGAGACTGATTAACATGCCAAACACAATGACCAAAAAAGGTGCGAACGCAGGAGAAACTTCCTGACAGGATGGGAATCCTCCGCCTGTGTGTCCTCTTAATAATCAAACCCTGTTTTTACATGAAAATCAACAAGAAGAGACTTGAAACCTTCAGCAGAGACACAATCCAACATGTCTGCCTTCATCTGTGTCAGAGCACAGTTAAGGTTTGTGGTTACTAAAGAGAATCAGTCTGAGAGAGAATGGAGACAAGCTGACAGAAAGCAGGTTTCAGGTCTCTACATGTTGATTACATGGAAACGAGAGGAAACTGAAGGAGGGAGGAACTCTTTCAGAGATGCCAAACGTGTTGGTTAAACGTCGAACAGACAGCGTCTCTTCAATAACAGCTTTTAGTATCTCTGACTTGTTTTCAATGTATTTAATATTAATTTATTTTTCACTCAATTTTTAAAAGTACAATTTAAAAACAAACTTTTCAAAACCTGTTGCAAACTAAATCACGAGGAGCAGCTACTGATCCATTACATAATCAATTATTAATAAAACTAGCAGTCTGTTAAATGCTTAATTAAGTTAAAAAAACAAAAAAACAAGTGACGTCTGAAAATGTGTTTTGTTGAGAATATTTTTATTAACAAAAGAGCTCATTTTACACCGAGAAAATCTTAAAATCAAATAATCAAATAAAAATAAGTCCTTATTATTTATACTGGCTTGTTAAATGTTTATAAACGAGAGAACTGGCAGTAGAATGCATCAAACCAAATACAGGAAACACACAAACATCTTTTTCAATAATAGAAACTTTTTTACAAAACAAAACGACCAACACCTTGGAGGAACGGGAACCATGTGTATGATGTGCATTCAAACTGTTTTAAGAAGCAGTAGTCAGACATTAATCACTTATTGACAGGAACAAGTCTGTTCATATCCATGACTGTAGATAAAGATGGATGAAGCGTCTCCATCCGCTCTTCTTGTACAAAAATGATGCTAACCCCCCCCGGAGCGGGCGCTGCCATCTTGCTCATCTGTATCCAGAGCGTGTGCAGTAGAGATCGGCTGGTGGAGCCGCAGTATTGACGTCCCGCCCCTTCCTCTACCCGACACACACCTTTACCTTGTGTCCTTGGCGTGTTGGAGCCCTCAGGTGGGCTCAGTCTGCAGCAGAACAGCTTCTTGTGTCGGTCTGAAGTAGATATTCACGGTTATGGAAAGTTCAATGACTGTGGTCCATCTTATTATACAGTCTATGGTTCATATACACAGGGCGCCCTCTTGTGGCAGCACACACTCTTAACAGTTTAACATGCATTAAAAGAAAGTCCATCAGCTCAGGTATAAAACCAGGTGTGTTTGGTTAACAGAGGCATCTATTTACAAAGAAGTGATTAACAATAACATGAAGTGAAGCAAACTACATTTGAAAATGGGCCTGGGGATGATGCTCAAATCCATAAACAAATAAAACAAAAGAAAGACTCTAAACTAAACCTACAAAACTTTTCTGAAAAAACAAACATGGAAATAAAACCTAACTTACTTATCTATTTTAAACAAAAACAGTTCAACATGCAGCAGAAGGGCCTATTTCACAGCGGACATTTCTACATCCAACAGGAGGAAAAGCACAGGTGTTAATAATAACTTTAACAATGCTTCTGTTCTATTCAGGTGTCTGAGAAAGCCATGACAGGCAGTCAGCATGCACACAACCAGGACCATGATATTGAAGCAGCTAAATGGAATACAGCCATCATTAATGCTGCTAAACACCTGCGCTTTTTTGAAAAAGACTATTTTGACATAGTGAGCCCTCCTGTGTTTCTTATGTGTATTGCAACATTTCAATTCCACTGAAAATGTATTTAACTGAAAAAAAACTGTGGTAATCTCTTCTACCTTGTCTGAGATCAGCTGTGTAGTTTTTGCACCTCCACATCATCATGATCACAGTCTGGTACAAAAACCTGTTTGAGATAAAGAGCCTGATTCTGTTCTGTGGCCACAGTAAGCAGAACAGTGTAATCCAAAGCAAAATATTGAAATGAAATCTTCCAAATCTTTGTTGGGACCAAATGGAGATAGAAAAACGAGTCACATCTAAAACTGCTTTGTTATCGTGACTTTGACATGAGTGAAATCTCATAAAATGGGACACTTTGATGGGCCCACATCACCCATAAGTTCCTGTATCAGCTCAGTTATTTCTTTTTCATGTGTTTCCTGCAGGTTCTTCTTCTCTTCCTCAGTTTCCGCCTTCATTTCTTTTTTGTGTTTTTTCAGTAAGTTGTTGATTTTCTGCATGTTTTCCTTCTTTCTGGTCACACATTTAACCACTTCGTAAAGTTCGCCCTGATGTTTTTTCTTTAGTTGTTCTTCCTTGTGGATCGAGAGCGCCTTTAAGAGGTCATACTTTTTATCTCTGTCTCTCATTTGTTTTTCGTAGTCCTGCTTCTGGGCTGCAGATTCCTTTTTGTATTTGTCCATGAATTCATTAAACTCTTCTGCTTTCTTTCTGGCCTCCTCTTCATGTGTCTTCTTCATATTCTCCATTTTTGTCTTATGTTTCTCCTCAATGGCTTTTTTCGCTTTTTTCTCTTGTTCCTGTCTGATTCGATCATCTTCTTTTCTTTTCTTTTCATTATTTTCTTTTTCCTGTTTGTATTCTTCTTGAAGCTTTTTCAGTTTTGTTTGTTCCTCATATCGAATCTGTTCATTTTCTTGTAATCGCTCGACCCACCATTCTTTTTTCTCTTTCTCCCAGATATCTCTTTCTTTCCTCATATGTTCTCTGGTCTCCTCCAGCTCTCTGTCAATGGTTTCCATTTTCTCTGAATCTAACTTTATATTTTCCTCTAAATCTGCAAGTTTCTGTTCCCACTCCTGTCGTTGAATATCTTCCAGTTCTTTTCCCTTCCTTTCTTCTTCTTCTCTATTGCTCTGTTTTTTCCTTCTCTCCTCACGTTCCTTGTTGATTTTTTCCTCCTTTTCTTTCAGCTGTTTTGCTCTCAGCTCTCTTTCCTCTTCAGTTTCTGCTCTCTGTTCTTCCACTCTTCTTTTCATTGCTTCCATTTCTTCTTCATGTTTTCTTTGAAGGTCCTCCCTCTCTCTCCTCATCCCTTCTTCCTTCCCCTTCAGGATCCTCTCCATCTCTTTCTTTATAGCAGCTTCAGCCTCCTGCAGCATCTCATTGGTGAAGCAGCTGCCTGAATTTTCCTTCACCATTGTGTCGATCTTTGTTATCAGCTCACTGACTTGTGTTTGGTTTTGTTTATCATAGTTATTAAACACATGGTATCTTCCTCCACAGTCAGCGATCAGTTTCTTAAATGAATCATCACATTCATTTTCTATGTATTCTTTAATTGATCTCTTCTCATGTTCAAGTGTGTCTCCTCTTGTGAAAAGAATGATGGTGAAATGTTCTGCATTCTTTCCAAATCCTTCCTTGATCAGTTTTACTGTCTCCTTCTCTTCTGGTGTTAACCTGCCAATTTGTAACACCAGCAGGAAGACGTGTGGTCCTGGAGCCAGAAGATTGATGCATTTTATCATCTCTTCATGAACCTCTTCATGGGACAAACTGTTGTCAAACAGACCAGGAGTGTCGACCACAACTACTGGACGACCGTCCACTTCACCATGTGCTTTCTGACATCGTTTGGTGACTGATGTTTGGCTTGATTTGGCTGTAAACTCGTCTCTTCCTAGAATGGTGTTTCCTGAAAAGCTCTTTCCACAGCCAGTCTTCCCGATCAGCCCAATCCTGAGACACTCTGGGCTCTGCTTCTCATCATCACCTGAGAAATAAGAAAGCTTTAAGTTACTTTGAATGCTGATATTTAAAAAAAAAATGGCCTGCAAGGTATAACGTTAAACAGGTTGTTTATGACTCAGAAAAATAAGTGGTTTATTTTATTTATATTTATAAAACTTTTTGTACTTACAGCTGAGCAGGCTTTTTGTTTTCAGCTCAGCCTGTAGTGTGCTGATCTTCTCTATTTGTACATAAGCAAATGTTTCTGTTGTGTAGCTGATTGGTTTGTCTTCGTAGAGTCTCATTCTTTCCACCTTGTCCAACAGCTCTGGGATCTGCTGCTTGTCCTTGATGTTGAGAACCAAAGATCTTCCTCCACAGCTCTGAAGGAGCTCCTGGATGTCTTTGCTTTCTTCTACAAAGTTAACAACAGCTGGAGCTGTAGGATCTGACTCCACAGTGAACACAATCATGGTGAAGTCATTGACTCGAGAGCTGAAGGTGTTCTGGAGGGTCTTTAACTCTCCCTTGTCTTCATCAGTGAGGGGACCCACAGGTAGGACCAGGATGAAGGCGTGGACACCCTCAGGATCACAGAGGGAGATGCACCTGAATGATTCCTCCATCACTGCCTCCTGAGGTTTTCCATACAAGGCAGGCAGCTCCACCAGGGAAACCCAACGTCCACACACCTCTCCCTGATGTTTAACACACTCTGATGAGCTGGAGACTGAATGAACATCTGTCTGACCTAAAATGGCCTCGGCTGCTGAAGTCTTCCCTGCTCCTCTCCTCCCACACAGAAGCAGGTTTAGAGCTGCTTTGTTGGGTCCAGACTTTGGTCTTAAGGACTCTTCAGTGAAGGTGAGGAAGGTTCCTTTGTTTTCACGCACAATGTTCTCAATCTTCTTCATTAACATGTTGTGATCATCTTTAAACATGATGTGGTGTCTTCCTCCACAGTCTTTAAGGAGATGATTGACAGGGTAACTTTCAGTCTCCTTGTGTGTCACGATGACCATCGAGTGTTTTAAAGCATCTTGTCCAAACAGACTCAGGATGAACTTCAGTGTTCGTCTGTTCTCCTCAGTGAAATCAGAAGGTTTCACTAACAGCAGCAGAACATTTGGTCCAGGAGGACAAAGACTCTCACAGCTCTTCACCTCTCTTCTCACAGCCTCCACAGTCAGACTGAACATGTCTGGAGTTTTCACTACTGTTAATGGTTTTTCTCTCCACTGTCCACATGTGGTGACACAACGCCTTGTTGGGGAAGTTTTTTGGTAATGAAAAGCTTGACTGCTGGTGATGAAGTTACCAAGTTTTGTCTGTTTGTCTTCACTTTTTCCCAGCAGCACGATCCTCAATCTAGACGCTGTAATGGAGAGAAAATAGAATCACACAAACGTAATGAGGCTGAAATCACTACACTTTGTCAACATGAGGAGATTTCCGGCCTATGACACTAAAGAATTGTCTTGAAACTAATTGATGATTGACATAACCCAATTAAACAAATTCCTGCTAAACAAGAAAAAAAGTTTTGACAAATGGTGGATGGAAATGTATATATCCCCTTTCTCACAGGCACTCCTGACATTTTCCAGACAATTTCAGGACCGTTTGGCCTTTGAGTGACATTACCCAGAGTTGCCCTTTGACACGTCCCTCACAGCGGGAGATTTTTGCCTTTCTGAAGCGGAGGGGTGGCGGGGGCGGGGAGGGGGCCAAGTTTATTTAGTGACTAATACTGTCATGTGTCTTTTTTTATCTGTCAAAAAGATCGTCATCCACGATCGATTAACTCACTGGACACTCGCCCCTCGTGTTCTGTCTCTCCCATACCTGCAGCAGTGTCTCCCACATGCTCATCAGAAAACACACACACACACACACACACACACACACACACACACACACACACACACACACACACCTGTTCACCTGCTGCTGTGGAAACGAGATGCAGGTGTTTTTTTGGGCGACTTTGTAAAACGTGCAGCTCATGATGAATATGAACAGAGCAGACGGATAGGGAGAGAGAAACAGAAAGAGCTGCTGTGTGCAGGTACAGCAGGTAAAGGTGTGTGGGAAGCAATACCCACCGCCCCCCTCCCTTCCCCTGTCGCTTGCTCGCTCGCAGTGAATGTTCCTGCTCAGTATTTCCTTCTGTGTTCACACATCGGCCGACCTGGACTTTCTCCTGACATGATACTAGGTCGCTGGCAGGAGAAAGTCGGGGTAACGTTGGGGTCAAAATATCGTCCGTTTGCTTTCACACATGCAGCCCACCCGGGTACAAGGGGCTACAGTTGGGCTACAGTTGCCTTTAACACTCTTGATTGCTGTTCAGTAACAACATTTGGATAATTTGAAGAAAAGGCAGCTTTGAATTTCAATAGGTTTTTTACACAAGGAAAGGCACTAATTATGAACCCATAGGGCATGCTAACTGATTCATGTTAAAAGTTTGTGTTTTTCCTTTTTAACATTGAAGAATTATGCAATGTGTTTGGTCAAATGCTGGAAAAAAGATGCCAAAATCATGATTAATATTGCAATATCTTTACTTACTTTGAGAAAGATGCTTTTTCTCGAAGTATGAAGACAATCTTTTAACCGCAGACGGTCCTGTGAAAAGATGACCTCATTATTTACAGCTTAATTTTGTCATAAAGGTAAAGAAGTTTGTGTGAACAAGGTTTTCATCAATGTCAAAATTGTTTCTGCACTTACCAGCAGCTTTAACTGCATCTGTGATCTTTTGTTTTGGTCTTTCCTGAGCTGGTAAGCTATCTGTCGCTTCCTCAAATGCTTCATAGCTGACATGCTCTCCATTGTTCTCCTTTAAGATTTGACCCAAGCGTGTTAACAGCTCTGAATGTTCGAGGTTCTTCTGCTTCAAGTATCTGTATTTACACTTTCTAATCATCTCTTTCAATAGAGGCTGTTCCATGTACTTCTTCTTGAAACCTGGACTCTCCTCTCTCTGTGTTGATATCAATAACAGTGAATGATCAAATGATCGATCACTGAAACTTTCGAGGACTCTGCAGAGACTCTGTTTGTGTTCCTCAGTGAAGTTTTCAGGCTGTAGAAGCAGCAGGAACACATGAGGTCCAGGATCAGAGACACTCGCACAGTTTGTCACATAATCTGTCAGCTGTTTGTGAGAGATGTTGACATTTAACACATCTGGAGTGTTGATAACAACTATTCTTTTCCCCTCTAATGTTCCACTAATTCTTTGACACTGGTCTGGTTCCTTCTCAGTGTTGAACTCAGTCTCTCCCAGTATGAAGTCTCCCACTGAACTCCTCTCAGACCAGCTGTTCCCCAGCAGAACAACCCTCAGCTCAGACACTGAAAAACAAAGATGAGGAAAAGATTGACTCACATTTACATTTATTTAGAGTTTCATTGCTGTTTAATTTCAGGGGTTTGGTTACCTACTGACACATGTTACCTGCAAAACACTGAAAACACAGATTTCTTTTTTAACATCAGGATTAAAGTTTCACTCACTGTTAAGTGGCAGGAAGTCGTAGCTGCTACTGCACCTCAGAGGATGCAGATCATCTGTGATTGGAAAGACACAGACAGATGTAGTCACAGGTAACCACAGTCTTTCATTGCATTACATTATCACAGTTAGATTAATAAGGATATATAATATAATGTCATGCTGCATGTAATACACCTGCTCATGATAGAAACAACAGTGTCATTGCCATCAGGTGCTCCAGGTTTGTTCTTTGTTCTTTAATCCAGGACTCACTGAGCTGATTCAACATGTGAGCACAAAGCTCTTTGGTTGTCTGTATGATATGTAGACAGAGAGAAGAGAGTCATCCAGACTAATAAAGTCTGACTACACTCACCTGCTGCTGCAGCCGCCATGATGTCACTCTGCTGGAAACATCAACAGGAAACTCAATGCTGGGTTTGAGAGCCTAAACAGAGAATTTAAAAGAATGTTTTTCACAACAAAAGAAAAGATGTTCAGAGCGATATGGAGCCCAGTTTGTTTCCTGCAGACAGCAAACATTTTTGGGTGTGTTTTAGTGTTTGATGTTTCTGTCTCATGGTCATTGTCTTATGTATAGTGTATCCCGTACAATACTTGATGCGTGTCTTGCCTTCATCTTTCAAACAAATGACAGAAACAGATCTGACAGAAGTCGAGGGGTCAGTGAATCCTTAAAAAACCTGCAGGTTATTTAAACTGATGGCTTAAAAGTTGATAGAACAGTTATAACATACAGACCCCTCCAGTGAAAATCCAGTGTTCCACATCTCCATGTGGTGTCCTGTGCTACAAGACACATCAGGGACAACATAAGCAGTCATCCTGTCTGCTTTTGAACTGCAGTGTACCAAGGACAGGCTGAACAACACGTTTTCACATTGGCAGGTTTGAGACGTCACAAACCTAAGGAACCAATCACGTTAATGGACGGGGTGACACTATGCACATCATTATGTGCAACCTACGGCAACCACTTCGGCGATGAGCGAGCCAACTGTAACCATCATCGTAATTTTAGTAAACTCGCTACTGACTGCTAACGTTAACATTACTACTATAATTACTACATTTCAAGCTAGCTAAGTTTCAACTATTAGCCACTAAACGATGGCGTGTTTTGAATTCGGCTGTAATTTTATGAAAAGAGAAGCTGAACATTCCAGAACCAGTTAGAAACGTGCACAGTGGGCGGGGACTCTGCAGATTCAGGAATTTTTAATGAGGGAGGAGGAGGAGATGCCTTGGGAGGATTTTTACAAGGTAATTAAACAATTTGCAGAAGAACATATCAGACACAATGTATTATTTCAAGCAGAGCATTTTATATGTCTTAAACACGCCTGGAGCTGCTCTTTAACACTCAAAAGGTAACTTTTATCAGTTGCACACAGACACAGCTTTGTTTCAGATGGATCTCTACTTCTCTACAACTCTAAATAAATATATCTGCTCTAAACTAAATAACTGTTTCTAAAATCATCATTTTTCTGTTGTATTGTTTATTGCTGTACTTTTCCACCTCCAGCATTGAAATCCTCTTGTACATTAATCTGAAGTCATTTGTCTAAGGGCCCGATCAGACAGAGCGCGTTTTGCAGGCTGTTTTTTTCTGCTGTTGTTAAGGCAACCACCGAATCATTAGCTGTCATTAACCTAACCGTTACATTGTAAACGGACAGAAGGCCCGCCTCTCCTTTCATCCGATTGGACAATCAGAAAAAACAGCCATGACGTCAGGCGCTTTTCTGCTTTGAGTTGAAGATTTTTCAACTCGAGGCGCTCGGAGCGGTTCCTCAAAAACGCTAGGCGCACAGAGCGGAAAAATGCGCGGGGCTCTGCAACACAAAAGCAGCACGCAAAAAAGCATCTCATTGAAAACAATGACAAAAAAGCCCCCAACTGCGCTCTGTCTGATTGGGCCCTAAAGCTGACGGTGTGTCAGATGAAGTATGAATCAGGCACTATGATGTGTGAGTGAACAGAAAGCTGTTCCAACTTGGTTATTAGAGTTCACAAGCTGTGAACGGACAACACCCACCTGAGGACAGGTGATTACATTTAAAGTACTGACGTGTGATAGTGCTGACGTAAAATAAGTTCTATTTATCAAAAACTACTGATAGATTATTCTACTTTATTTATGGGTCATGAGTTGAGTTGAAATTTGAATAATAATTCATCACTTGCCACCATTTCAAGATAAAAAAAGTGGAAGTCAAAACAGTTCAAAGAACGTGTGAGTGAAAAAAGCCCTGAAGAGGCCCTCATGTGATGCAAGATGCTTCATAAGAACCTGAGTCCAAATAAAGATGCATGAGACTAATTCATATTGAAGAGGAAAGATAAACTTGGAGCAACAAATCAATGATGCAAAGACCAGAGACAAAGAGAACAAAGATCAACAAGGAGACACAACAGACACCAACAAACAGGAAATGATTAGTTAAAGCAAACACTGTCAATTTTAACCTCAAATTAATTATTTTATGAACGTTGATTCAAACAAAAAGAAAATCACTTTCCAGACGCCAAAATAACTCAAACATTCAAAAAGCTGCGTAACCATGGCTTCTGTGTTTTCTTGTAGAATCTATTAAACAAGAGGTCCTGATAGATATTAAGGATGTCTTATGTCTTTGATGTAGAGTGAACAGACATTTCCTTCACATGGAGTCTCTCACATGTTATATTGCTGCACATTTGCAGTAGAAAAAACATGTCTGATCGGAGGTATCGACTTCCTCTGCTGACGTCTGAAACGGCGGCCTGACATTTCCTTTCCTGAATGTTTGTCACAGACTTCTCAGTCAATCAGCTCATTTCAGAGACATTTCAGAGATTACACAGAGACTGAAGACTCATCAGGACCGCTTCAGACTAAAATACACACAATACATTTTTCACATGTTGTTTGATGGATGTCATGTATTTTAAGCTCAACACACAGACTGCTGATTTAGGCCTAGTTGTAAGAACAGGCACAAAACACATATTACATGTTACAGCAGTACATTGTTCACACAGTAAACCTACACTGTGACAACATGGATCACAGAGACACCACGTCACAGTGATCATAAACGATGAGTCTGTGAAGAATCTGATGAGAGCATGTTTGGGGATTTTTCAGGTAATGTAAATCTGTAACATTCTGCAGCTGCTAAATCAACTCTTCTGACCCATCACCAACACAGATATTACACATTATAGATTATTATCACTTTCATTACTTTGTTGTTTTTCTTTATCTAGTTTTGGTCGAGTTCACTCACCTCATGAATTTCTTGCTGCGACACAATCAGCAGTAAAAGTGAAAGTAAAGACAGTCACAGAGAAAGATTAAAAAGAATGTCTCCACAGCATGTCTGACCACAGTTTGTGTGACTGGAAATGTTATTTCCTGTGTCACACTGTTCTTATTGGCTGTGTCAGACAGTACAGACTCCAGATTGGCTATATGAAATAAGCTCCCCCGCCCCACCCCCACACCTACATGAACCAGACAGTGGTTAGCAGAAAATGTTAAAAACACTACACTCCCAGAACACAGTCAGGGGACACTTTAGTGATTAGGAGAAGTGAATCAAGGAGTTGTACACCAGCAGTAAAGACAGGAATAATGTACAGTGAGCGTGTTGCTTAGTGAATAACACTTCACTTAGTTCTGACCAAGCAATCTGTTTGAAAAAGAGGCATTCAATGAGAGTTGATAATAAACAGTACAGCATTACAGGGACTTTCCACTGTGTGTATCACTCCGCCTCAGGTGTTCTGCATATCGTTAATTAACATTACACCAGCTGGTCTTTGTTTTGTATGTTTAAGCTGATACCTCCGAATCTCACAGGCCACTGCTTTAGGCCTGTTTCACAGCAGACATTTTTACATCCAACAGGAGGAAAAGCGCAGGTGTTTATAGCAGCATTGATGATGGCTGTATTCCATTTAGCTGCTTCAATTTCATGGTCCTGGTTGTGTGCATGCTGACTGCCTATCATGGCTTTCTCAGACACCTGAATAGAACAGAACCATTGTTAAAGTTATTATTAACACCTGTGCTTTTCCTCCTGTTGGATGTAGAAATGTCCACTGTGAAATAGGCCCATCTGCTGCTTGTTGAACTGTTGTATAAAAGCAATATCACACTTGAGGACAAGATGTTGTGCAGCACACTGAGATTCACTTTAGCACCCGGCCTCGTGCCCATGACCAAATCCCAGCCATGCTGATGTTCAGTACAACATCACTCCCTCACATGTTGTACTTCAATGGACCCCTAACATGGTAATGCAGGACCCCTACTTTAAATAGCTGGTAACACTTTACATAAAGGGTACAATTAATATACTGAAATAATGCTTAAGTAATGCTTAACTAATGATGATTTAATGCATGAATTAATGCAGGATGTGTCATGAATTCCTGTTGCTTACCATTAAGAAATTATGAAGTCACTGTGACTTTATGTCATTAGTTTACACTTCATAGATCATCAATTAAGGGATGTTAATTCATAGTTACTTCATACATTGATTGATATGCGGCCATTTACAAATGAATATTACGACGTCACTTCACTTGGGGGGGAACACAAGTCAAAGAAGTGATGGGGAACTTGAGTGAAGTGATGATTTAGTAATGATGAACTCAATTAGCAAACACTCCCTTTTAGTGATGTTCATTAAGTAATCATTTACAAATGAGTATTAAGACGTGAGCAACGCAACAGCATCCACCACAGACAGAACTCGCTAAGTTTGTTTTCTAACATGCTATCCAAGTAACGTGACGTCGTAATACTCATTTGAGACATGAGGCGATGTTCCTGCTGCAGAGCCAGACGGACATTTCTTACCAGCACTATGCCTTTATATTATTTGTTCATTATTTACATTTTTGATCACTGATCATCTGATCTGAATTAATTATTTAATCAGCCCAAATACTGTCTGTTCATGAACTATGAAAATGATGATGATGATGATATTAGGCTAAAAGTTTCAGGATAAATAGAAATCACGTCACGCTGATCAAACCCGACCTCACTGATGATCATGCTCACACGTAAAAAGTGTTACCTGCTGACAGAGAGACGCTCCTGCTCCCTCTGAATTCATTCATTCATCTGTAATAAAAGTTAGCAGGGGAATAACTGATCATGACGAGAGGTATTTCTTTAGATTAAATTTAATAGAAATTAATCTGTTTTTGCTGCTTTTGATTTTTAGACAACTTATTTTAACTCAGATGTTGACTCAGAAAACAAATCAAATCTGCAGTTATTCACTGCATTTTATATATTTTATGACAAGTTATGATCAATATTTCGTTCTAAACGATCTCAGGTTGTCAAATACCAACTCATTATAGCGACGTTGTTTATAGTCGGTTTCAAGGCGCCCTGTAAAGTCTGTTTTAAGGTCAGTTTCTTCCTCTCTGCGATATGAAACTCCGGTGATGTTGTGAAGTTTCACATCAGTCCGATCTGCTGCAGCGTCCAATCACTAACTGATATCTAATAAGGGGGCGTGTCGGCCAGTAAAAGACTTCCGTGGAGGCTGCTCTCGTGTATCCTCGCTGATCGCTCCTCTGAATTCCTATGGCGTTATATTTGTGCCTAATTCCTGAGCGATCAGTGGGGGATTTCGAGTGCAAAATGATTTGTTTCGCGAGAACTTTAAATAATGTTTTGTAAAGAAGTTATAGGCAAGCGAAAAATAATGAAGTTTGAGCAAACAAATATCAATAATGCGCTCAATTAATTATTTTTTATGTTCGCTATTATCCATATAAGTGTGCAATAACAACCCCTCTCCCTCAGCTTTCCTCACGTGTCCGCTCACAAAATCTTGCTCAGAGCACTGACAGGCCGCTGCCCCCTCGCTCACATTGTCTCTCTCTCTCTCTCAACCTCTTCACTCTGCACGCTCAACTTTGTCTGGTACACTCGCTTAACCTGACACAGCGTTACAAGGTGCCACAAAACCAACCAATCGGGAGTCAGAGAAGGTCAACTCTGATTGGCTCTTCCGCCTCCAATTAGATCGCTACAGTATATGCAGCATTCCGGAAGCATTTTGAAGAAATTGAAGACTGGAGACGAATGGTTCATCGACAAAGGGATCAATAAACATTTTCGGTCAGTATTTTTTATATTGACATTGCCACGTTAGTTTTGTGTTTTTATTGTGTTGTTAAGTTTAACGTTAGATGTATGTACCTTCAGCCATCAGCGGTCATTTGACTACTTCTCTGGCTAACACGGCGCCAGAATGTCAATCAGCCAGCAACAAGAAAATGTCTGACTTCATCCCCATGTAAGGAGTTTGAATAGCTTTAGTTACAAACTTTGTTTGATCAAAATTAATGCACTTCTGTTTGTACTTGCATCTGCATACATTATAATAGCTAACTAATTAACTAATAGCTTTCTTGATAGACTTCTAACGCTTGCCACAGTATTTCAATAAGCAGTAACGGTAGCTAAGTTGTAACTAGCAATTTAACATTGGTTGGTAAATAGAGGCCGTTTTACCAGTAATTTAATTTACGATGTATGCTAAAGGGACGTTGGCAATATGTAGATAGTTAATAATGAATATAGGTTTGATAACCTGCACACATGGTCTCATAACTGTACTTGTCGAAGAAAAGTATCATATTTAAGAAATTGTATTTAAAAACTAACCCTGTCTCGATGCATATTCCGTGTTGGAAACAGTTGGGATTTCATAAGTGGAAAGTGTAACACAGGCTTCTAAGTCACATTACCGGCTATCACAGTCACGTTGTTTATTCTGTAACTTAGTAAAAGGCTAATTATGAGTCTCCCTGCTTTGCTAATCCTTTGTGCCTTGTCTGTTCAACAGGACCTGCTCAGACAGCAGCTAATGGAGAGACTTCTCACCAAACTGCAGCCTGCCATAAATCAGCAGCCATTAAATGTTGATTATTTGGAGTTCCTGACTCGCCATGAGCTCATTCTGTTCGAATCGTTCTCTGAACAGATAGGCAGTGTATCAGAGATTACCGAAGCACTACAAAACCTACATCATGTTGTCCAGAGGGAAATTTGTGCCAGCTCCATGCCCATAGTGGAACACGAGACAGAAGTTGGTCCAGGATCTGGACACCCCAAAATCGTGATAAAAAGAGAAAAACTACAGAATTTGCTTGACACACATCTGCCAGTTTCCTGCATTGCAAAATGCCTTGGTGTGTCGAGAAGAACAATATACAGAAGGATGCAAGAATTTGGCTTCTCTGTAAGAGGAACCTACAGCACAATGGCTGACCAAGAGCTTGACGACATAATCTTGGCCATTAAAACTCAGATGCCAAATGCTGGTTATAGGATGGTTCAAGGCCATTTGGTTTCAATGGGACTCCGCGTACAATGGTGGAGAATGATGGCATCCATGCATCGTGTTGATGCTGCAGGGATCTTTTTAAGGATCACAGAACTAGGGTGTGTTGTGCGAAGAAGTTATTCTGTGCGTGGCCCTCTCTCCTTGGTCCACATTGACACAAATCACAAACTGATAAGGTAAACAGATTTTTGGTTGATGGATCCATGTTAAAAAATATTCACAAGAACAGCCTGTATATTGAAACTTTTTCCCTTTTTAAACAGGTACAAGATTGTCATCTTTGGAGGAGTGGATGGTTACTCAAGGAAGGTAACTTGTGTGTTATTTCTTAATGATAATGTTAGCACTTTGCTTAGTCCACACATGGACATGGCTAACTGAGGTACAAGCTCATAATCAGCTATTTTTTACCATTGTAGGTTTGAACAAATTGTGTATATTTATCTCCAATTGCTTTGAAGAAAAACAAAAAACTGCCAACATTCTGCGTGAAAAGACCTTCGCTTAGCTGTGAACAGAATAATTGCATTGGCCAGCAGAGGTCAAAATGGCATTCCTGTTTGAATCAAATAGTTATCACATCTGAATAAACTTCTAAAAACAAATCACCTTTAAGGAGCAAGTTATTGCCAACTTGCATCTGCATTCCTCCCTTACAGCAGTTATTAATTCAAATGCAGCTGTACACTTCCATATTTCAGATAAACATTGTCTTTGTTTAACTTACCTCAGTCAGATGAAGTGTTAACTTAGTTGCATTTCAGGTGTAACATATGTAGTATATTGGTATTTAAGAAATATAATTTATAAAAATTCCAAATGCTGTAGGAGGATCTGTTACTATACCACACATTGAAATATGTAGGACCTGCCTGTATTCTTTTCATAGTATAATATAAACATTAAGGTACTGCACAATACTCTTGTGGCTGGTTTTAGAGCTCTTAAAGTTCATGTCAATTTTCCCATTATTCATCCCAGATCTTCTACTTGGAAGGTGCAACAAATAACAGAGCATCAACTGCATTCTCTTTCTTCCTGAGGTCAACCCAGCTTTATGGATTACCATCAAGGTATTATGCCCTTACAAAACAAACTTGTATTAGGAGCAGTGCCAGTTTTTGTTTTTATTAGTAATTTTGAATTGTATTCTCGCAATGATAAATTTAATTTCATTAACTGAGGTAAAAGTTGACCCTGTGGAATCTCATTCAAATTATTTTCATCTTAGGGTCAGGGGGGATCAGGGGGTTGAGAATGTGGACATCGCATACTTCATGTTTGCCACAAGGGGAACAGGAAGAGCCAGCTTCATCTCTGGAAAAAGCGTCCACAATCAGAGGTTAGTTGTTTACAGTCTTGAAATATTATTTTACTGCATAATCAGTAGTTCTTCTTGCAGCTTGGTTGTCAAATGAAATTGAATTTGTTTTATAAATCCAAGTCAACCAACTCTATTTCATTCCAGGATAGAGCGGCTTTGGCGTGATGTCTGGGTTGCAGTCACTAGCAAGTACCATGATGTTCTTCACTCACTGGAAGAAGATGGCCTGCTTGACATCTCTGATGTGGTTCACCTCTTTGGTGTGCACTACATCTTTCTCCCTCGACTGCAAGCAGACCTTGCCACCTTCACTGGAGGATGGAATCATCATCCTCTATGGACAGAAGGAAGTCCCACTCCTGAACAGCTGTGGTGTATGGGACATCTTCAGGATTTAGATGAAGGGGAGAGACTTGAGGTACACCATTAGAAAACTACAGTCTTTCCTTATGACATGATTAAAACTTGAACTGAATTAAGTTGCTAACATGTTTTCTATGTAGAAATGCTGCATTTTTTTCATTTACTCTTACAAACTATTATGCCTTTAAGTAATGAAGCAAAGTGTATTACAACAGCCAGAAATGTGTTACAACTTCATGTTTATTTTTGACAGTAACAATTTTACAAATTCTTCACCTGTCAATTTTTTTGGGGGGGGTCTGTAGGAACTCCAAGACCCAGGGATTGACTGGGAGAGTGCCATACTTGGAGAAGACACCAACGGTACAGTTGTGGTTCCTGAAATCTTGTGCCCACTTGAGGATGAAACCCTGCAACATCTTCAGAGAACTATTGACCCTCTTGAACATTCTGAGTCACATGGTCGTGACTTGTACACACAATACTTGCACTTGTGTCAAACTGGCCATTCTTGAACATGAACCTGTGAATTGACACGTGAAACTTTTTCATGTGTCAAATCTGTTTTGTCAAAACATCACTCAAGTCTACTGGAGGACAAACAGTAAAATGCACATGAAGGGGTAGCTCTACTTTAACACCTTGTAATAGTTGAGAAATATTTAGCAACAGCGAACATCTGCTTTACTTTAAGTCAAGCTAATTGTGTTAAACTCTGTGGAATCCACCACCATATCTAACAGCTTCACTCATGATTCTTTTGAAGTCAGTGTAAGTGCTAAGATGCTGTACTGGAAAAGTCACAGTCTGGGTGCAGGCACTCACAATTGGGTAACAAACAGAATGATCTCCTAGCCGCTCCCTGCATTCGTGTTCAAAGTTGCATGTTATCTTGAAATGTCTCTTTTCATCAGGGAGGATGGGGATGTGGGATTGCCCTGTAATCCACTGGAGCACGTGATGGACTAAGAGAGGCGTTGCCCCACCAGTTGCATCGTCAGTCTCCTCATCTGTGATGGGTATTTTTTCACATAACAAAAATAAAGAAAAAGTGTTAACCAATTTTCTTTGAAGAAATGACCAAGTGCTTTTTACAGTAAATTTATAACAAAACTTTCAAAATATGATTTATGTATATACACTGTAGATTATTTATTACCTGACATTTCAATCTCCTGCAAGAAATCTTGGAGGAAGTTGATAATCTTCCTCTCAGTTCTCTCCTTAGATGTCCCCTTTTCACTAAAATGTGGTTGGCAGTTCATCATAATGAAATCAGCATCAGGCTAGAAGGAGAGTGCAGATTTAGTTGAATATTTTTCAAGTGTTTAACTAACATAGGCTACACACTTTTAAGGTAATGTAGGATACAAAACAACTGAACAAGGACAGTGTATGAATAAAACAAGTGGCAGTTAAAATCCATACTTTGATGATCTCCCCAGGAACAAACAGGGAGCGGCAAGCTTCAGGGTTTCCACCCATCTGGTCAACCAGGCCATACAGTTTCATGCCCTTTTGAAGTTGCTGCAGCATTGGAATCAGTCTTGTTGTAGAATGTAAGACAATTGCTCTTTAAAGAAAAGCACACAAAAATGAATCACTGATTTGAAAAGTTAACATTTTAAATTGAACAATTTTAAAATTGATCTTTAAAACAATTACCGAATGATTCCGTCTTTGCTGTCCATTTTGATCTGGCTTGTGTATCCACAGCTTACAATTTCATCGGAGCACAACCTAAGAGACTGGGAGTCTGCCGCATCCTGAACCTGAAAATGTGCAACATTAAAAAAAACAAAAACACAAAAAACAATTAAAAGGAAGATCAATTTCATACCCAAAAATGTTAGAGTTCAGAGTGTTCACCTTGCTGATGAGTAGACATGATTCTAGATCTGACACATCCTCTAGAGACAGAGAATTGAAGTCCACCTCTCCTGTGCAGAGAAAGTTGTAGCACCACTCTTTCAAAAAAGCTGGTGGTGGGCCACCTTGTGCAAGGCTGACTGCCATTATTTCACCAACAACTCTGTGTGGAAGGTAGAAAAAAAGTCTCATTAAAACTTCTTGCATGGGAAAAAAAGAATTGTAAAAAAAAAAAAACTTGATACCAACCTGAAGTTGTCATTATCAAGGTCTGTCAAAGAGTACATGGGATTTTTACCATGGCTCCCAGTCCCTTCAAAGAATATGTTTTCAATACCTGAAATCATATCTAAGACATAAAAGCAGATTCCAGTTAGAGCAATGGGCTGGTTTTGTTTCATATCAGAAAAAAACAGTTGAATGACAAACTTACCAGTCAAAAACTCTTTTCTGAGGGCTCCTGTATCAATGCCTGCCTCTCCTATATAGACCACCTTAAGAGCACTGACAGGAGTTGCAGATTTTTTCCTTTTCCACTGGAGGATGCCCCGGTCTGGAAGGTCGTCTCTGTCCACACACAATTTAAATTCTGTTGTGGTGTCAACTTGGTGTTGAAGGAAGCACAATACATCCTCCACACTTAGAATAGAAGACAGAAGAAAAATAAGATTATTAATTTTACATATTTGATGTGAACTCATGCAAGTGTCATCTAAATAAAACTTACTGCTTTGGTTTGAATACTGGAGTTTGAGCTGGCAGACTTGGACTGTAGTCATTTGCTGCAGAGCTCTGTGCACTATCAAAGCTGTACAGGAATAAATATTCCTTATTATACACCAACCAATACATAGGTATACATGTACATTAATCTATTAAAAAATGTTTATTGTACAAAGCAGATTACCTCTCTCCACATCGGCTAGCATGGAATGTGATCTCATCCTCTGGGAATTCTTTGGTGCAAATTGGACATACTACCTGAAATTAGAAAACAAAAGTTGCTCTGTTAAAAACAGCCAAAACAGATTATTACTGCAACAATTAAATCTTAAGTGATTATGGATTTTAATTATGTTCTACATTTACCTTGCTCCACAGATTTGACTCAGTCTCCACAATACTTAACTCATCAGAGGACTGCAGATTTACAAAACATCCATTGTAATAAACAATTAATATATTTTCTTAAGGTTATTTGACAAATACAAAAAAATAAAAATTGTACTCTCACCTCATCGCCTGTCTCATCAGGGGACAGTTTTCCCTTACATGTCTTAACATGTACAGCAAGCATCTGCAACGGCATCACCTCATTACACTGGTAACATGTCTTTTTTGGCATTTTTGAAAAGTGCTGCGAGTCAGGAGGCAGGGGAGAGGTGTCTAATGTCTCCTGAAGAGGTACTATGTACCTGCTGACACACTCGAAGAGCTTTGACAGAGTACCCCTCTGCTTCTGGTGGAATGACTGTAAGCTTTCGCCGACCACTGCCACCTGTATTTCAAAAAAGGGGGAGTAACATGCTTAAACAATTTTGTTATTTTTTGTAACAAATATTATATATATATATAGAATATATTTTATTTTGGTTACAGCATGTTATCAAAGCACCATGGGGGTTTATGTACGGAAAAAATAAAAAGGAAAGTAGTATCTAGTAAACACACAATATAAAAACAACAAAATTATCTAAATTTTACTGACCTGTTGCCTTATGCAAAAGCCATCCTCCACGAAGATCCTCCATTTTTGGAAATGTGTCAGCCAGGAGCTTTGAAAAAAAAGGGGGGGAAGGAGAGGGTGAGAAAGAAAAAAAGCATTGACATAGTCTCAAGACTTAGGGTGAAGTATGTCTTACAAGAACTTTAGAGGTAATTCAAACAACTGGACTGTGTACCTCGGTGTGGTCACCATCTTCAGGGAGAGACACTGTTTGTCTTCCCATGCCTGCCTGGAGAAGTTCAAGCTCCTCAATTGGCAATGGTGTGTGCGATGTATTTTTTGGCAGCAGATAAAAATTGAGAGCAGTTGGCTTACTGGTGACTTTAACAAGATGCTTGGTGGCAGTCAAACACCTCTTTTTACCCCTACTGAAGGTGGATTTGAAATATCCTGGAAAGGATCTGTGGATTTAAAATGTAGTATTATAGAAGTATAATAACAATCAAGAGATGCATTACATTGAAAATACTTATCATTATGATTTTCATAGATATTAAATTTGGCTTTTGATCTGAAATTAGTGGAAATTATCAATTAAGTTTTAATTTCACTGAAAAAAAACATTGAAATCAAAATAATGTGACATTTGCTGTGGTCAGTCCTAACATACATTTCTTACATCTAGAGAGCAAAAGTCAGGGCATCACTACAGCACTTTTTATATTGCTGTTTGTCAGACAATTTACCTTTATTTAAAAATGGCATCCTTTGCTAATTCAATAGTGCACTCAGCCATTTTTATAATATTTAGATTGATTATATAAGCCAATATCAATTTACAAAAATGAAATTATAAATCAAATGCCTGTCTGAAGGGGAAACAATATGCATATGTGAATTTAATCTTAGCGATTAAACAGATGGGGCATACCAAAGTGCATTTAGTAGGTGGACCTTTAGCAAGAATATATTATGCCAATATTTTTAAAACAAGTGAATTAAAACGTGTTTAAATAACAAACCTTGTCATTTCTTGCTGTACAGTCACATTCCGAGGGGCCGGCGGTTGTCCCGTCTCTGGCGTCCTTGCTGAGCCGTTCGTGCCCATGGTGTTAAGCAGCAAAGACACCAGATTTCTGGCGGCTGACTCAACTGCACCATGGCCCTAAATCAAATCAAGATGTGACATTAACATTTCAGTTAAACTGGAAACAACTGGCCTTAAATGTAACTTACTGTTTTCTGCTAACGTTAGACAAAATAGTTATACTTAGGTAGCCTACTTTTATAACCTCAGCTGTTAGCTAAGATAGCCTATACAAGTATAGCTATATCTCCCGCTAGCAAATTTAACGGTTAGATAATATAAGATTTCATCAAAAGCATCACAAAAAATAATGTGATATAACAAAACTAGCTATAAATGAGTGACTCACCTGACGCTGTGGCGTATCGCTGCTGTTTTCATCAGTTTCTGCCATGTCCATGACCATGTCTTTCCGGTAGCTAGCTACCTAGCGCTCTTTACTCTGATGTTGTAATTGGAGGCGGAAGAGCCAATCAGAGTTGACCTTCTCTGACTCCCGATTGGTTGGTTTTGTGGCACCTTGTAACGCTGTGTCAGGTTAAGCGAGCGTACCAGACAAAGTTGAGCGTGCAGAGTGAAGAGGTTGAGAGAGAGAGAGAGACAATGGGAGCGAGGGGGCAGCGGCCTGTCAGCGCTCTGAGCAAGTTTTTGTGAGCGGACACGTGAGGAAAGCTGAGGGAGAGGGGTTGTTATTGCACACTTATATGGATAATAGTGAACATAAAAAATAATTAATTGAGCGCATTATTGATATTTGTTTGCTCAAACTTCATTATTTTTCGCTTGCCTATAACTTCTTTACAAAACATTATTTAAAGTTCTCGCGAAACAAATCATTTTGCACTCGAAATCCCCCACTGATCGCTCAGGAATTAGGCACAAATATAACGCCATAAATTCCCTGTTCGCTCCTTGCTCCTCCGAGCAGCGATAAGAGCTTTGAGACGGTCCTTAATATGGCGGCTCCAGAACTACTTCCGGTTCGAGCGAGGAAATATCAAATAAGAGACATTAGAAGCAGCCTATAGGCTCTTCTCATTTCTCAGTTTGTACCTCCTCGAGTCCTTTCCTTGACTCCTCTCCTCGCGTCTTAGTCCCTCCCACCAGAGATGCGAGCAGAGGAGGCGAGGAAGAGACACGAGGAGAGAGGAGTCGAGGCAACAGACATTTAACAACATGAGACATCCCTGCTTCAGAGCGGTCATTTAAAAGCAACGTCATTAAATATGATGTGTGGCACAGCTGCATCATCTGTCTGTTTTGTTACAGCCTGCTGTTCTTATGATCTCTGTCAGCAGAACAGTGTTTATGACAAGTTACTTTCAATTCACTTCACAACGTGGCACAATGTCACGCAAATGTACGGATGTCATCTATGTTTATTTTTTAATTTAACACACACACTCACACAAATAAGAGGTACATTTATTATAATCCTCAATCCTATGTGGCACCAACAATCGTGCCCACAGATATTAACTGTCCAGTGTCTGTTTTATGCACGCACACGAGCAGCCGTGTGATCCAGCAGTAACGATAAGCAAATAAACATTTACAGCCGACCTTTCTCTGATGGTCAGCACACAGAACTTTAATAAACATGAGATCCTGTCCGGACCTGACGACGTGTCTGCAGATTTAAATAATTAATGACTTACCTGCTGTGCCTCGCGCAAAAATGTTATGATTTGTTTCTGCTCAAAAACAGTCGATACACTAACATCAGGCTGTGGAAGCTTAAAACAAAAAGTCCAGGCCTACACCTGTCCTTATTTTGTCCTGGTTTTGATGAAGAAATAGCAACATGTAGACATGCTGTGGGTTAGTCTGGTGTGCACTCTGTTAAATGTGAGACACGCCGCGGAGAATACCTGCTCAGACGGAACAGGTGTCCCAGGAGCAGAGATATGCAGCAAAAGGCTCCCGTCGTGGTTTGTATATTCCAGCTGTGTTTCACGCCTCTTTTTACGTCATGGTGCCAAAAAGACTTCCACAAAGGATACACCGGTGTATCCTCGCTCATAGCTCCTCCGACAAGCCTCCTCGATCCTCGATCCTCTCTCCTCAAGATGCATTTTATGAATTGAGACATCCTTCAAGATGGCGTGCTGAGATCAATTTCCGGGTCACAGGCAGGAGGACCGAGGAGCGAGGAGACGAGGAGGCACAAAATAGAGAAATGAGAAAGGCCTAATGTCTCTTGTGATATCCACTTCCTGCCTTTGTGTGTTTCCCGCTTGTTTGATTGTGTGCCTGGCCCTTATTGTCTTCACCTGCCCCTTGATTGTCTCACCTGTGTCTGATAAGCCTCAGCTCCTAAGTGTATTTAGTCTCTGTGCTCCCCTGTCTGTTTGTCAATTTGTCGTCTTTTGTCCTGAATGTTTCTCAGTGTTACCAGTGTCCTCGTGGCTCCTCGTGTTTTTTGAATTATTTGTTACCTGTTTTGACCTCTTTGTTGGATTTATGTTGCCGGGACTCTTTAAGTAAGTTTTTTGTTTGTTGCCTTTTTTGTTTAATTAGATATCAAGTCTGCACCTGGGTCCTCTCCCTTTTAGTTTAAAATATAAACTGTGACACAAAGGCTCTCATCTGAAACAAGATTGTTGATAGCATTAAGTCGAGCTGAAACAGCATTTCGAGAGTATCTAGCTTCCGTATCGTGACGTATTTCCGAGTGAAACAGGACGTGCAGGCGGGACATATCATTAGAGGGATTTGATTTGATCTTTGAGAAGTGGGCGTAGACAGACGTTCTCCACAGCGCAGTAGCTAGCTAACTGACTGAACGTTCTTGGTGCTCTGCGGCTAAATGTTGAAATTGATTGGTTGAAATTGTTTGGTTCTAGGCTACGTTAGCACGCGGGATATTTATTTTTTTTACAGGAAGAAAAAATGATCGGATTTTGATATAAGAATACGAAGAAAAGGATTTTCTGTATTTCTTTTGGCCTATATTGTCAAATAGATGCACAATATTACCGGGGGTGTGATCTAAAAGGATTTAAATGACATTTTTCGTTTCACCTCGACTTTAAAAACACTCATTCTGTACAATAAAGCTGACTTCTAAAATGTTTTGTTATTGCAGTGATAGCTGAGAAACAATGAAATGAGTCACTTTTGATGTAACATTTTGAAGTACCTCACAAATGACCTGTTTTGGAAATTAATTAAAACTGAATTTATAAATGAATGATCTCAATCTTACATAAACACATAATAGGTTTGACCTATAATGTAAGTATGCTTTTTCTATGTAGGATACATTAACAGTTTTATCCATCCAGCAGGTTATATGTCTTATTTCAACAGCTAAGTTTAAAGACATAAATATATGAACATGCTTTGATATGGTTACCTTCTTACAGGTGGTCTTTTGGTATTTTATTACATAACATATGCTTGCATGAATATTTCAATGGATTAATTAGTGGTAACAATCCCTGAGCTTTCTGCACTGCAATTTACTTGCTTGGGATTGTTCTTGGAGATGACAACTAGCCGACTTACCTGAGAGCCTACCTTGTTAGAGCATTTGCTGTACTTACCCATTAGTAGTCCAGAGTCTATCCCTGTTATAAAACCTGAGAGAGCCAGAGAGAGAGAGTGTTACCATCCGGAGCATGCCAAGTCTTTAAGACCAACCCCATGATTTACCTGCATGTTGTTTCTCTGTAAGATGACCATCAGGTGACGTTGCCACCTATGCGGTCCACTGCAGTTTTCTGTGAGGTGTCTGTCAGGACACAGGAGTCAGGTATTCCTTTCAAAATATTCTTTCATGAAGCTTGTAGATGGGACACATTACACACAATAAGTGTTCTGGAGCTTCACAGATCACTAACTTAAAGGTATATCCAGGTAAAATGTGTGAGATATAAAAAGTTCAATTGCATGCTTTTAACAATACTGTAGATAAAAGAACTACAAATGTCCGTACAATAACATGTAAACCTTGAAGGAAAATAATATAGTCAGCTTGAACTTGATGAACACTTCAAAGTACTTCAATGAATTGGACAAACATTGATGAGAGGAATGGGAGCCATCAGTATGATGGACATTCACATGAAGTGAGAAGCAGTGGTCAACTGTAGCTCCCTGATCAGGACTTCAATCATTTCTCGGAGACAAAAAGCCAATTCAGATAAACAGGGCGCCCTCTTGTGGCAGAAAAGTCACTCAATATTTTAACAAGCAAAATTCAGACCACAGAAAGCACGACACAATTTAGGTAACGTGAAAGGTCAGTCACTGGCTGGATTCTGTTATTTTCATATCAGTTCATTCATCTTGTGACAGATTCTAATTTGAAAACTATCAATAAATCAAAATAAATCAAACAAAGAGTAAAGAGTAACGTCAGCCAGAGAGCAATACAATGGAACTTGGAGAAAGCCCAATATAATAATATAATGATAATGAGGCTATATTAAATAAAACATTCTAACTGTTCAGCACGTATTTTAGCTTCCACATAAGGCTGGGTAATGATTAACAAAAAACACAAGAGCTAAGGGGTATGTGTTTGTTGTCGTAAGGTAGCAACACTTTCTTTTAAAGCTCACCAGCTGACTGACGATGATTAGCATCCTAATTTGTTAAACTAAGAATTGGTCAGCCGTAACTTGTTACACAAGAACCCTGAAGTATTGTGACACAGCTCTTTGACTTAGATCCTGTTTGTTTAATTTATTATTAGTGGAGTTCTTTGGGTGAGCTTTCAGGTTTTCTGGAGTTGCTGCAGTGATAAAAGATATTTGTCGTACTTGTAAACCAAGAATAGGTCTTAATAAATGTTAATAGTCCCCCTAAAAAAAATCTACATGAATTTAAGTGTACTCTAAATCTTGTATATTTTCACCGCTTCACCTCGTCGTCAAGCAGCCCTTCACTGAACTGTACAAGTTCCCTTTTTCTACCACACAGCATCAGACTAGCTGTTTGGGTGGCTAGCTAAACTTCACTCTTCTGAAGATCTAATCATAAGCATGAGTATCTTTCTGGGCTTTTCAAACAAAGAGTGTCCTGCTCACCATACAGATTTCACTGTGTACTGTTGATGGTGATATTGGCCTCAGCTGAGGCTAGCTACACAGAATATAGACTCTATTTACAGACTCTACATGAAAATGTAGAAATTGTCTTGATGCCGTGTTGGATCAGCGGTTAGATTTCCCTGACTGAATGAATGCATCAGAAACGATGAATCTGACCTCCCTTCAACAAACCAAGTAGTTTTCTTCTCCTCTTGAGGACACACCTGACAAAGCTTCATTTGGACTTTTTACAAATCAGCATCATGATGTTGTTATTTCAGCAAACTTAAGAGCCGTTAACTGCAAGTCGATCACAAGAAAATCTGTTTCTTTTTCAGATTCATAGCGCTGTAGTGCCGCTTCTGTGTAACTTAGACTTAGACTCAACTTTATTGATCCCTTTGGGATGACTCCCTCTGGGAAATTCAGTCTCCAGCAGCTTATACAGTACAATACAATAGGAAAGAATCAGCACACAGAGGGTAAAAAATAAAGATCAAAATATATATATCTATCGAGATAGATATATATATATATATATAAAAAGTACAAAATTAGATAACAAAATATATAAAATATACACTCTTAGAAAATATACAAGTAAACAGTGGGTAATTGACCTGGTATTTAGTTCGATTAAACTAAATTAGGTTATTGCACTGTGGTGAGAGATTATTGCACATTGACAGATTTTTATTGCACATATGACCCTTTGAGAAATAAATAAATATTACTATTGAATAAAAGAAAATAACTACTATTAACTTTGTGAGGTGAATTAGTGGATTAGTGAATTACTATTTACAGTGAAACTGAGACTCACCAGAAACAGATGAACAGGAGCTGCTCAGCTGAAACCAGCGCTGGTAGGTTCCCATCAAATAAATCTCTTCAGGGGATGTAATAAACCAAGAAATGACGGCGTTTATTCTGCAGACACATCTGGAGGGCTGAATTTCTTCTTCCTTTTTCGGTCTGAACTCACTGTTGTGTCTCGAGTTGCAGTCACACTTTAAACAAAGCAGCGCACGGACAAGGAAGTCTCGGTTGGAAATCCTTTATCGCTAACCGCTGGCTACACCGGAATGCCAGGAAAGCCTTCCCTCCCAGAGGCTATCATCATCTGGCTATTGTCAGATGATAGCTGAGGGGTTCGGAGACAACTTTCGCGTTAGCAGTGATCATTTTTCTAAAGACTGTAATGAAAACCATTTGCTGAAGAGCGCTGCTGTACCCAACCATAAGAAAGATAGCACTGAATAAAAAACAACTTGAAACAACTTACCACAAACAACCACAGAGGATCTCTGTGTCGGCTCGTCACGCTCTGCAAAAAATATTTCCTCTGTGTACACTGGTTCATAAAAGTTTCCTCTCGTCTCCACTATGAACGACTTGTTGTTTCCATCATAATTTTATTCTCTCATATTTGTTTGTTTCTTCTATAAACCGCCGACCCAAAACGTCAATGTAGTTTACAATCAAGAGATTTGTTTTGAGGTGTCCTTATAGGACCCATCTCTCTATATATCAGTTGTTAAGATGGTTACACATTAATCTAGAAAACATCTTCAGTTGTTACAATTTATTTTTTAACATTATTTCTAAACTGTCTTTTACTTAAAGTCCTTATCAGTAATTGTTTATTATAGGGCATACTGATTATCCTTCTTTAGAGAAAATGTCAGTAAGAAAATCTGTCAGCTGGTTTGGGAGGATCCCAACCATCATCATTTGGCTTGCTCCTTAATTCAGCTGAGATTTCATTTGCTAATAAATTTCTTTATAGACTTTGATGGTGTTATTTGATTGTTTTTTTCCCCATTTATTATTACAATATAAAACAAATACATTTGTAGCAGGTTAAAATATTGTTATCATCACTGATGGTGCTTTCATATATAATTAGTCACGCTATATCTCACCATCGTTCTCTATACGATGTCCTGTTTCTAATGCAGTAAAAGCTGTAACATCACCTTCTGATCTTTGTGACACCGGCGCTATCTTGTGGAGCCCCTGCGAACTTGAGTCAGGAACCCCCAAATCTGTAGCCAGTCTCCTGTAAACTGTCCGGGTATTTTGTGTTCATCTGTCACAAAAATACACAAAAGAACTAAATTGTGGGTTTTAAATATGTTGTTTAAGCTTTAAAAGGTTTCCATTTACCGAGATTAACGTAGCATATTGATCGTGTGTAATATGTTGTTGATTAGTGACTGAACGTACCTAGCTTGATTGTTTGCATGACTCACGTCGCCACAAAAGCAATCTTTGTTGTGTAGTCAAGGTAATTTGCTTAGTAGAAGTTAGTTGAAGTTCTTTTTCCGTATTTTGGAGGAGTTTGTGCCGATGAAGCTTCCTGTGAGAGACCCTCTTCGGTTGTAACCGGGGCACTGGGCAGGCTCGGACTGAGAGTTTGGCGGTTCTGGGAACTGCCAGATGGACCGGTCCAACTAGTTGGCGGCAAGCCACCAAACCAGCGATGTAAGGGGGTGGAGGGTTATATGATCGTGTAAGGTATATGAAGTTACACGTTCATATAATTCAATATACTACCTATACTATAAGGCAGGCGAGCAGGTGGAATGGTACCGACCGTCGTCACCTCCCCCCACCCCCTTCAGGTGGACCCGTCCATGTAGTGTCAGAGGTCAGGCGGGAAATAAACACAATCGAGACAGAAGAGACGAGTTGAATGAAAATACAATTAAACTGGAAATAAAAGACCAGAAAAGCGAAAAAGTGGAGTGAGAAGGTCAGAGAGAAAAAGAAGAACTATCTCGAGGCTGATGCCGCAAAGTGTTTAAAGATGACACCATTATTATTATGCTCAAATAACGTCGTTACCGTCAATGATGCCAGTGCCGAGAAACGTCCTCCAAGCTGCAGCAGTGATAAGAGTCCAGCACAACATGAACTCACAAAATGAAGAGGTCATTTTAATCCGGAGCAGGTGATGAACGCTACATGTAAGTTAATGCCAGTTACAGTGTTAGTTATCATTTTGGTTGAGAGCGATGTGTTTTGTTTTTCGGCCTTAATTGAGAGCTCCTGTAAATCCCGTGTTGTTCATATAAAGGTGAATATAATTCTTGTTATTGTGCTGTTGGTTTTTCTGTAAAGTTACTGTAAATCCTGTTGATGAATTAGGTACTATGCTGTTCGCTGTAAGACTCTGTGCTTGTCTTACTTGGTGACAATATAAATATAAATATGAATATAAATATACGACACTGATCTCCCGATACACCGACTCGTTCGTGTGAGAGTGGGTTGTTTTTATGAGACAGCTGTCACCGCCTGTCACTGTTAACAGAGGCTACAGGTAGTTTACACACTTCACTGATTAACCTGAGAATTACACAGATTTACTTCAGACTTCTTCATCACACCTGTTTCTGTTTCGCGTCTGCACTTCTGTCCGTGTGTCTGCGCTCTCTGTTTCTCTCTCTCCGCGGGGCTGAGGCTCATTGGAATAGTTTTAAATTAATATTCACGCTTCACAGATGGATATGAAAGTCTATACTGCCCAAAACACATGTTCCTTTGTGAGAGACCTGCCGCGAGACGCAGCACTTTGCAGGAAGTATTGTAGACTAATTCATATTGATAATTAAAGGATATAAAACAAGGTAAAACATCTGGGAGTCGGTAATGTGTGTATGCTGTTATGGAAGGTTTGTGAGTGAGGTCTACAACTATTTATTTATTCAAATCAGTCCGACTACAAGCACAAATGATTGATGACATAACAGCCACCTCATTTTACTTTGTGTGGACTCCAGGAAGAATAGCTGTAACTGCTGTAATAAATAACGGGGATCTTAGGTAAATAAATGATTAATAAATAATTATTATTGTAGGTATTTGTTGGGTCATTAATAACTCCTTTAGGAGGCAGATTGCAGCTGAAGTGAGTGAAGCAGTAACCATAATATTATTATTGAATCACTTGATTTGTACTCTGGTGACATTAAACTACTCAGGGATGAACTGACCGTTTGAATTCTGGCAGTTAAAATCCTGCTGGGATTTAAACTTCATGCAGGGAGCATTAGGGAGAATACTCTTTACCTGCACTGATCACCTGCACATGATTGACAGAAAGCTAAGTGTTCTTATTTTTCCTCTTTCCAGTATGTTGGTGCCGCCCTTATGTTCTGGTCCCTCCATCTTCAATATAATCTGTGGAATAATCCCAAACTGGACCAGGAGACCCACCGTCCAGCCTGCAGGTAAAGGTAGGCCTGTTCTATTGTGGGATTAGCTGATTGTTTAACTGACTGTGGTGGACTTTTGAGGTTAACAGAGTTCATCATCAATTTAACACATTTGAGTTATGCTCAGATTTAAGATTGGTCTCTTGATCTTCAGCACCATTAAATAACAAAGCTCAGGTGTTGTTCAGGTGGTTAATAACTCATCTGTCTTTGTCAACATGCAAACTGTGTTATGATACCAAAAGAGCAAAAATCTGATGGTTTACTGTTTAAAGAAATCAGCTCCTCATCACTTTTGTCTGCTAACAGTCAACAGAAAGATATTTTAAATACAGACTAAGGAGGAGTCACGTGAGGAACAAGAAGAAGGAGCTGTGGATGCAAAACAGCTTCCTTCATCCTCATTATTGCCCTCTGACCTCCAGTGGGGCAGAAAAAAATCACCTTATCAAAATGATGTAAAAACCGAGCCGGTTTCTCTACACTTACCTTTCTCATACAAGTACACATTAGCGGCCTTCCAGGAATCCTACTGCATAAATAACAAACAGATTTCCTACACATGCTGCAAAGTATGAAAATATTGTACAAATAAACCACTAAACAAGAGTCAAATTAGGGCTGTCGATCGATTACAGAAACTAATTAATCGCACAATTTGCTGTGATTAATCGCGACTAATCGCTTTTTTCTTCTTAAGACTGAAGCTTGTAATAATGGATATTTAAATGTAAATTCTGAAAATTAATGTCGAATCAACTTAAAACAAGTGTATTTAAGTTAAAATACTTTTGTTTAATAGCATCTTTGAACTCTAAACACAGATTCTCTCCTGTGAACCACAGATTTCCAATAAAACCCTCCCTGACTGCCTGCGCAGTGCTGCTGCGCACGGGACAAGAGAGAGGAGAGAGAGCAACTCTGAGCGGTTGGCAGAGGAGCTGTGAACTGCGATTACTCTGAGCAGCACACATGAGAAGGAATTACAAAACAATATATTTCACTGGTCTAAAAAAGACGCTGAACTTGTTGCGATTCGATTTTAGAAAAAAGAGAGAAAGTCGCTAAAGGTGGAACACTCCCAGGAATCGCCACAGGAACTAAACAGGAAGTTAACGTGTTAAATATTTCAAATTAATCACAAAAACGAACATGTTAATTTTGACAGCACTCATCAAAATACGAGTACTTGAATTATTTTCTACCTAAAGACCAAAGTTCAACAAGTTAACGTTCCAGGAGACACAGACCAGCCCACAAAGGGCCGTAGGATCTGCTGCCTTTCCTTCTTCCCAAACAACCTAACAAAACTAAACCCTAGTAAAGAAATAACACCTAAAAAATAGACTGCCGGTCCCATCAGAAAATGAAGAAAGAATGCACAAGGCAAAAACCCTAATTAACCAAGGAGTAGCTCCAGCTACTCCTGCTGCTGCTGTGAAGCCATCAAGAAGAGAGTGTAGTGTTTCCCGCCCCTTTTATTGTCTCTCCTCCAAATCAAGTGAATCACCAACACCTGAAAGATATAGCAGGGTGAGTACAGACATTTAAACCAACAGCCAGCAGGGGGAGCGCATGTAATACCAGTTCAATAATCTTGGCACACACTTTTTGTTGCATTCACCTCATAATCCAGTTTCCCTTTTTATCTGACACCAAAATGTTTCCAAACTAAACATCTATATCACACCTGAGGCTTTTCCAAACATCTGAGCCGCTACGTTTCACTTTCATGAATGTACTCGTGAATCATCATCCCTCGTGAGCGACGTACTGTCTTGAATTTAACGTTTGCATTTATCGCCTTCATTTCAACAAGTGTTCCTGCTTCGTCCATTACATGGAGGAATCTTTTGGTGCACCTGTGGTAAACGAGTCTCCCAGCAAGCATCTCACATCAACAAGCAACAGTGATGGAGTTAAACTCACACACGTAAGTTATCTGTTTTGTCTTTAAACTGTTGTTCTTGTCACCATGATGAGGCAGTACTGGGGGGATAATGTGCTGGTGATGGTGGTTGTGTGCAGGAAGGGGGAACCGATTCCTAATCTCACCTGGGCCATAAATCGGGTTTGAGGTGACCCAGGTTTTCCTGCGTGACCTATTCTGTTTTTTTCCATCTTATGTTTGTTAATAATCTTCAACAAAGACCAAATCATTCCAGATTAAGTGTTTTTTATTCTGATAATACACAACCCAATAATGCAGCTGAGAAAAACAAACCTCTTTGAAGCAGACTTCTGAGGCTGATAATGGACATTGTTCAACTTTTAGACACACAAATACAAAATCTCTTCTGATACGTTCTTAATAAATCGTTGGGTAGAATCCAGACTAAAAGTGGTGACGTGATCCATCAGCTGTTTCTAAGAGAACACGCTGGAACTGGTAACTTGTGAGACGACGTTTGTTGTCACAGAGGAAATACATCGAAATGGTGCGAATTTGTGATTTTCCTGGCTGTAGTAATAAAAAAATTGCACCGCACGTATTTCATCGTTTTCCTGACACGGATCGTGACCTAAGAGGTCCCGTTGGATCCGTTGTTAAAGGTAAATCTTCCTCATCACTTTCATAGTCCGACATGTTTACTTCAACGATGACGCGAATGAGTCAGAATCACGTGAAACGGCTACTAGGTCGGCTTACCTGAGAAACCGGCCTGCCGCAGGCGTAGTGATACTGGATTTGTCAAGAGAGAAAATAGTGCCAAAGAACGGCGCAGTATATGAAATTGTAGGACGATGATTTTTGTTGAAATGGATCAACATCGCCTGCATGTTGTTTTTGTAGGGTCAAACTTTTTGGTTTCATGACCCGGCGTCTCACTGGAGCTACTACTTCTCCCCTGATAGCAGGGATGCACCATATTGGGAAACAATGACATTGTGATAACTCATGAAGATTTTAAGTTGATTACCCCACAACACAAGCCACAGCTTCCCTATCAGCACAGTTTAATTTTGTTTATATTCTACATTTAATTTTAAACATCTAAGTGCTTCACTACACACGAGGGGCTTGGCTGGTTAATAATAATAATAATAAAAATAAGACTTTATTAAGGACACAGCGTGAGGTCCATAGCACTAAAAATATATATATATATATAAAACATAACAGACAATACATACAGAAATACATAAACTAGTACATCAAGTGAGGCATCAACTAGATTATGACACAAAGGTACATACATTAGGTAGCTGTGTGTACGTACAGACTTGAGCGCCAGTGGCTCCACAATCTCGACGAGAACCGCACTGAGCTCCTCTCACAGTTACTCAAATACATTAAAATACCATTACCTGAAACTGACAACCTGCACATGAACCTGTACATAAGATTACGTATCACAGCAGAGCAGTTCGGCACCCCAACATTTACAAACATTTCACTAGCACTGCACCATCTTGGAAGTTTTAAAAGCATTCTCATGCCATCATTATAGGCCACGTTCAGTCTCTGCATGTTGCTTTTGCTATAAACACGCCACAAGTGGGCAGTATACATAGGGGTACAAAATGCTTTAAATAAAGCTGTCTTAACATTAACAGTGCACATGTTAAACTTCCGTGCGAGCATATTGGCTTGCGCGTATAACTTGCGACACCGTCTGTTAATATCTCTATTGACCCACAGATCATTTACAATATGATGGCCGAGATATATGATCTCATTACATTCATGAAGAGCAATGCCAGATAAAAAGAATTCAGGAAAAACTAGTTTTCTATCACCTTTGCTTCTAACGATCATAATCTTACTCTTAATTGCATTATATTTGATGTCAAAGTCAAGACCATATTGTGAGCAGACAATAGCTGTTGTAGGCCAGCACTATATGGGCAGAAAATTACCAAGTCATCTGCATACATTAGGTTATTAATTAACATAGAGCCAACCATACACCCTGTATTACATGCATTCAACTGCTGTGACAAGTCATCCATATACACATTAAAGAGAAAGGGAGACAAAATTCCGCCCTGTCTCACTCCGTTGCTAACATAAAAAGGTTCTGACATAGATTTCCCCATTTTATCATAAAGGCCTGATGAGCATACCAGTAAACCAGAATTCTTAGAATCCATTTTGGGACCCCTCTAAAACACAATTTATCAAACAGTTTTTCATGATTTATGCGATCAAAGGCCTTAGAGGCATCCATAAAACATATACAAATTGTGGAGTTCTGACTGTTGTATTTATCCAAGATTTCTTCCAAAGCAAAGATGCACATGTCAGTGCCATGTTTCTGTTTAAAGCCAAACTGGTTGTCACTTGTGAATATGTAATCTTCTAACCTGTTAAGGAGGATTTTCTCCAGTACTTTGGATACAATACTGGCTAATGCTATAGGCCTATAATTCTCCATACTGTTTATTTTGCCTGCTTTGTTTTGAATTACAGGTACTAATAATACAGACAGGATAGAGTCAGGCAGAATGCCATGTCTTAGTAAGCCTGTCAAACATATAGCAAGCAACAAACAAAGTTTTTTGCTGGCATATTTTAGATGTTCAGCAGTTATCTTGTCAGCTCCACACGATGTATTGTCAGCTTGTCCTAAGACTGCTGAGTGAACCTCTTCTAAATTGATAACTATATCTACATCTGTATCAACAGTACCCACTTCAAAATGATTTCTTCCAACACAGTTAAATAATTCAAAATAATGTTGTCCCCACATCTGAGATATATTACCAGCACCACTAACCCCATCAATGTTTGTCGGTAAGGACATTTTACAATTATTCATACATTTAACCTCCTTCCAGAAATCCTTAACACTATTATTTTGCATCTTTTTGGCCAGTGAGTCAGATCTCATAGACTTCTCATTCCTTTTAATAAATCGCAGGGCATATTTGAAATTTGCATGAGCACGTTTCTTCTGTTCAAATAAAGGGTCATGTCTGACTCTTCCCGATTCAACCCAGGCTTTGAATGCTTTTCTAGCTACTACATGAAGCTCTGCCACATAGTCATTCCAGCCAGGTTTGACATTGTATCCCTTAGACTGAGATTTATGAAGTGATTTACTGGAGATGAGAAGTGACTCCACAATAGCATCATATAAAACACATAAATCATTCCCATGTTGTGGGTTCCCACAGTTCACATTACAGCATCTTATTGCATCTTTAGGTAATTCAATATTTCCGAGTAGGTTGTCAGTCCTAATGGTATATTCCTTAATGGCGTCCTTAGTTATCTTAGACCAATCCAATTTCCCCAAAATTGTGTTATTTACCTCAGCCGATACCATCGGTATTTTTTCCACATTCAGTGATATAGAAAAAGGTATATGATCAGCAACGGCATAGTCATAGTAGATCTCCATGGCATCCAGGGAGGCATGTGCATCCGATGTACAAACACAATGATCCAGCCATGAAGTTGTATGCCATGCTTCACTGATTTATGTAAAACTATTTTCAGGTAAAAAAAACTTGCTTGAGAGGGTTAAGCCTCCGTCTGTGCAGAAATGCATTAGATGTCTGGCAAATAGAAAGTTCTCATCAGAAATATCTGCATTCATGTCTCCTAAAACAAGGATGCAGCTAGAAGCATTATCTTGAATAAAGGAGTTAACAAAGGCTAATCTATTGAGAAATTCTCCCTCATTTTGATAACATTCATAAGGAGTATAAATATTTAATATAATAAACTTTGTATCATTGCAATTTATCTCTATTCCAATAGCCCAATCTACATCCAATCTAACCACTTTGATCACAGAATCGTATTTCTTTTTCCAAAGGATAGCCACTCCCCCCGGTATCCTCCCCTGGATTAATTTTGTACTGAGATCAGTGGTGGATTCACCAGCTCCATAAAAATCACAATGTAATGAATTTAGTCCTTCCAAGTCCTGTACAGCTAAAAATGTCTCTTGCACACACAGTACGTCACAGTTCTCCAGGAGCTTGTCAATAATAAGGCGACGTGATTTATCCTCAGCACTGTGACCAATGCGAAGGCCACGCGCGTTATATGATGATTTTTAGGTCAGCTGTGTTATTGTCTGTGTTGCGTTTACTGACCATTGTCACGTGTCAAGAGGCTCCAGGTTGCGGCTGCCCTGAGGGCCTGGAGCTGTGTTTTCCTGGCGCTGCTGTAGACCAGCTCCCTCAGCTCCACCACCTCCATCATCAGGCGAAACGCGGGGCCGACGAGCCTCGTAGTAGCGTCGGACATACGTTCCAGCTGGCCAGAGTAGCGGGTCGTACATTTCAGCCACTTCATTGCATTCAGCGGTGATATGGAACGAGCTGAATCTGTTTCGTGTCGAGTCAATTTTGCGACACGTAACTGCTCTGCCCAGTTTCTCAGTCAGATAATCACAGAGAGTGTCAGCTTCAAGGTTAGGGCAGAATCTTGTTGCAAACACACTGACCAGCTTGGTTTTAACCACTTGAATGTTACTCACTTTCCCAGTGCCAACTACCGCCATATGTTTCCTCTCGCGTTTCTGTGGGTCACGCACAGTGCGGGGTTTTGGTTGTGGCTTGGTTTTTCCAGGAACTGGCTTTAAACGACGGCCTTCTTTTACAACCGTGCTCCACTGAGATTGATTATTTGGTGGAGCACTCGTTGCCGTAGTGTCTTGTGTTGACTGCGGTGCAGCAGTAGCCAAACTCTGCACCTCTTCCTCCGGAGCCGCTCCGGTGGTGCTTTCAGGGCCCGCAGGCCCGCGGAGCTTCTCCAGCGCCGTCATACGCTGCACAACATCCGTGGTAACCGCTTGCAGGTTCTCGCACACGGCCACATGAGCGTCTAGAGCCCCCTTCATGCTGCAGACATCTCTGTTAAGCTGTTCAATCCTGCCAAGCAGGGCCGATACGTCGATGCTACCATATGAGACAGGCGGGAGATCATCTAAGTAGTGTGAAACAAATCTTGGGACATCTTCCCCGCTCTCATTAAGAACTTTCATGCATGCCTTTATGTTGTTTATATCCTTCTGAGGACCTTTATGCGACACACAGCGTTGCGTCGTTCTCGGACAGACTTCAAAGAGAAGCCGCTTGGACTCCTCTATCCACTCAGATGAAAAGTTGTTCGAGACTAGCATTACAATCTCATCCTGGCTCAGTGTCTTCATTTTGATCACGAGAAAGTTCAATAATTCGTCTTCCACTACCACTTTCCATCTGTAATTCTAAAGATCTCAGGCTTTAATCGGGAGCAAACTTTGCTACCAGCAGGCACACGTGTTGCTATGTGCGCCATACTATAGATGACCGTGCCTTCGAAGTTGTAGACAACACCAAGGTTACAAATAAAGACAGGTCATTTAATTCTCCCCTTATTTATTGAGGCTGAATTGCAGCTTGGAGGCCCCCTAGTGGCAACAGGGGCCCTATGCATCCGCATAATCCTCATATAGCAAGAAAAACCTCTGCTCACCTGTGTCTGATTAGCCTCTCCTCCCCAGTGTATTTTAGGCCCAATCTCCACCCTAAAGCCTAAGCACTGAACCCTCACAGACTTTAACGACGTCAGGCGTGCAGCGTGTGAGCGCGTGAGGGTTTGAGAACTGTATAAAAATCGTAAACACACTATCATGTCGTCACAAGTTGCCTGGAAACCAGGGGGGTATACTACGAGAAAGAGATTTGCGGTTATCGAGGTAACTTCAGGGTTAACTCTGAGTTTTCAGTACAAAGGGGGTTCACTTCTTACCGGAGTAGATCACCATGGTAACTTATGCTGACACCGCCTCAACCTCATGTTGGTTTTTTGTTGATTCCCTGATTCTCAACAGTGAACCTTTGTTCTGCCTTGTTTTGTCTTTTTGTTGGAATAAATCATCTGCACCTGGGTCCTCCCCCTTTTTGTTAATACATAGAACTTGGCAGAATATTTGGTATTTATGAACAGGACTGATGCTGATGAAAAGATTTGAGTCAGTGAAAGAGGAAAATTATATGAAAATAAAAAGATGTTTTTTGAAGTGTTTTTTTTGTCAACGTTTTAACAAGTGGGATTTTTTTTAAGTTGGACATTGTAAGAAAAGAAAAAAAATTCATTTAAAATGAATTTCTGCTGCTGATCATTGACATGTCCCAGACTGTGTTAATCATAAAAACGTTCCTGTCTATCGTTTAGTAAATGGGAAATAATTAGTTTTTGTTTTTTTCCATAAAAAATATAATTGGCATGATGCAAATAAATTCACATTTAAGGTTTAAAGTTCTGAAAACTAAAATGCTGACATGCAGGTGAAAAGAATCTGTAGTTGATTACCTTCAATAAGAATGTATTGTCTCTGTGTTTCTTTACTAAGTCTTGTTCTACAATGTTTTTTAGCTTCCAAAAGGAATGATGCCAGATTTAAAACAAACAACAGAAGCATCACATGGTATGTATTTATGGTGTAAGGTAGCAACACTTTCTTTTCAAACTCACCTGCTGATGAGGTAAAACAGCTCATCTTCGCTAACATTAGCATCCTAATTTATAAACCTAAGATTTGGTCGGCCTTCATTGGTAACATTTGAACCCTGAAGTATCGTGACAGCTTTTTGACTTTGTTCCTGTGTGTTTAATTCATTTCTTTCTTTGGGTGAGTTTTCAGGGTTTCTGAGTTCCTGCAGTAACAAAAGATATTTGTTGTTCTTGTAAACCAACAACAGGTCTTTATAAATGTGATTATTCAGGATGTGGAATAAATAAAAGGAGCAGAAGCTTTTTCATGCGGAGGTGAACCGTTACATTGACTCACTCTGCAGGTAGAAACAAACCTGTAGGAGCCAGGTCGTGTTGTGCACGTTTTTGTAGACAGGTGGCACTGTCTGTTCAGGTCTGTTGGGTGTGTCTACTTAGGTAGGTGGGTTAATCAGTGCAGGTGCGCACGCTGAGGAAGCCATATGGTTTTTGACCGTGCCATGGCATCTAAAACACCGCAGGTCAGAGTGTTTATTAGTAAATTGTAACTATGAAAAGTAATATTGCACGGTACGGGAAAGCAGTTTGTTTTAAACACTTGTTGTGAGTAATAAATCGGCAAAACGAAAATTGGACATTTTGCTGTGTTTTGTGGATCTGCACCTACACTGGCACGTCTACAAACCCTACATACCAGCATGCGCCGATAGTGACAAAGGTACGCCACTATATTAGTCAAAAACCCGGTTCCTATGGGACTCGTTGGGAAAGCAACAGTCGGCGTTGTGTTTTCTGTGGACATTCGCCGCGTCTGGAAAGCCAGAGAGGCGGCCTTGAAGGACGAGTGGAGGAGCTGCTGTTGCTGTTCGGGTTCGTTACGGCTGGAGGAACGGATGCAGCGACTCGGGTGGAGTTCGGCCACGGCTGGAGGAACGGCTGCGGAGGACGCTCAGGTGGAGTTCGGCTACGGCTGGGGGGACGTCGGCAGCGAAGCGACCGGAGACCGGAGCAACGACGAGGCAGCGAAACGACCGGAGACCGGAGCAACGACATGGCAGCGGAGTCTGCGGAGCATCGGATCAGCTGATCGTCGCATGGCGCCCAGCTTATGGATGCCGAGGTATGAGTAGCGCTACACAATAATGGCCATTTGACCTGTGTGCACACAAAAAATGGGGGCATAAAACCAATGCATTGGTAGGCGAAGCGAATAAGTTATTGACTTTGCGTAAACTTTGTTTGTTGCTGCGAACTGATTGATGACTGATTAACCAGGAAGTGCGTAAACGGCGTCGGACGTAACCATGGAAACCGGAGGCGGAGTTGAAAAAGACCTGCAATCGCAGAAACGAATGACTGAAAAAGCGCTTGCTGATAAATTGTCAAGGTTGCTCAGCCAAATAAAGCAGCCAATATACGAAGGTCAATGAAAGATCTAATGTCAAAGGGTGATAAAACAATTGTTCATGATGCTTTGAATGAATTAAAGGTGGTTATTGATGATGCAAAATCAGTGCATGTACAGCTGTTGGGTTTAATGCCACATGATGAACAAGAAAAACATGAGATATGGTTTGAAGCAAAATTGCTGTCTCTAAATGAGTGTATTCATGATGCAGAAATGTGGGTTTCAAACTTTGAAGGTAATACACAAGAAAATGTTGGTGTTACAAACAATGACGGTATTGCAAATGAAAATCACATGCAACTGGGTTTGTTGTGGATGACATTAGCCCAAATGATAGCATTGCTAATGTGCGAAGCAAACGCTCAAGTTAAGGAAGTGGTAAAAGTGGAAGATCAAGCATCGCTTCTGCACGCATAAAGGCTGAAGCACATAAAGCTGCTCTTGTTGCCCGTGCTGCAGCTCTGAGGGAAAGGCACACATTGGAGGAGCAGGAGCAACAACTGAGGAGAAAACGAGAACAGCTTGACTTGGAAGCGGAAATTGCAGCAGCCAATGCTAAGTTGTCAGTATTGCAATCCTCTGATGTGGGCGGTTCCAGTGTAGGAACCACAAATGGAATGGAGTCTTATCTGGAAAAGGAAAAAAGGAAAACAGAGTCTGTGATTGTCTTGAATCCTATGGCAACTGAATATCAGCCTGGATTGTGGAAATCAACGCAACAACAATGCTCAAACAAACCACTGGATGTGCGACCAAAGGAACATGGCCGGTACTTTAAAACAGCTTCTGAACATCAGTACAATATGCATGACCACCAGGAGCGCATGGGAAATTCACACCAACTTAAAAGTCAAATGGCAACTTTTCAAGTAAACAAGGAAATCAGTCAACCTCAAATCACTCATCAATTCACTCAACCTCACATAAATCAAAGCGCATCTGAAGACATACTTACCATCATGCACAGACAAAATGAAATAACAGCCGCTTTGGTGCAACAGCAACTCATAAGATCTCTGCCACCAAGAGATATTCCTATATTTGAAGGGAACCCTCTGCAGTACAGAGCTTTTATAAAGGCATTCGAGCAGGGAGTGGAGGATAAGGCAGGAGCAGCAGATTGTCTATTCTATCTGGAGCAATTTACCAGAGGACAGCCACAACAACTGGTACGTAGCTGCCAGCATTTGCCTCTTGAACGCTATAACGCCCTATGCAGTGGCTAAGGACTTGCTGCAAGAGCATTTTGGAAATCAATATAAAGTTGCTAATGCCTATATGGAAAGGGTTCTAGCCTGGCAGTCCATAAAAGGCGAGGATGTTAAAGCGCTCCATGCGTATTCTTTGTTCTTGCGTGGCTGTAGCAATATAATGGGAGAGTTGGAGTATATGCAAGAGTTGGATATGCCTGCAAATATGAGAGCCATTATTGCAAAGCTGCCGTACAAGTTGAGGGAGCAATGGAGGACCATCGCTCATGGAATCATGGAAAAAAATAAACAGAGAGCTCACTTTACTGACCTGGTTGCATTTGTGGAGCGTCATGTTAAAATCCTTTCTGATCCTCTGTTCGGCGACATCCAAGATCCGGTATCTGGTGCGGCCGGCACAAAGGCTCTCACTCGGTTTTCATCACATCCAGGGAACAGGGTGAAGGGAAATATTGTTGCCACCACTGTAACATCTGTTGCCTTGTCGGAGAAAGGGGAGGAGTCACCAGCAGAGCTTGGAAAGACAGTGAAACCTGGATGCCTTTGCTGTTCAAACAGACACACACTGTGTAAACAGTTTAATGGGAAAAAGCAGAAAGAGAAAATTCAATTTCTGAGGGAAAAGGGAGTTTGCTTTGCATGCTTATGTGATGGTCACATGAGTCGTGAATGCGAGAGGCGCTTGATATGCAAAGTGTGTGGTCAAACTCATCCCACTGTGCTGCACATTAAAAGGCAAGTACCAGTTTCAGAGCAAAAGCCACCATCAGCTTCACAACAGTTAAAGGGACCCCTCAACAAACAATCGGCTTCTTTCCAAACATGTGGTCATACAGGGGCCGGTAAGGATGGCTGTGCACTTCCAATTCTCCCGGTAAGTGTGAAGTCTGCAAAGGGAAACGACATTTTACAAACGTATGCATTTCTGGACCCTGGTAGCTCAGCCACGTTCTGCTCTGAAGACCTCATGCAGAAGCTGAATATTACAGGCAGAAGAACCAGCTTTTTGTTGAGCACGATGGGTCAGGAGACTGTTGTTCAAGCTTGTTCCATCATTGGCTTGGAGGTGGCTGGGTTGGATAGCAATGACTTTTATAGTCTTCCAGAGGTCTTGACTCAAAAGAAAATGCCAGTCACCGCTAATAACATAGTAACAACTGAGGAACTGGATAAATGGCCTTACCTGTCAGACGTTCACATCCCACGCATAAACGCAAACGTTGATTTGTTGATAGGAACCGACGCTCCCAAAATACTGGAACCTTGGGAGGTCATCAACAGCCACGGGAATGGCCCGTACGCTGTTCGAACTGTGTTGGGATGGATCGTTAATGGACCACTGACTGGAAGCAGTGGTGCCTTGGAGAAAGAGTTTCCCTCTGCCACAGTGAACAGGATCTCGGTGAGGAAGTTGGAGGAATTGCTGACCAGTCAGTACATGCACGACTTCAATGAAAAGACTTATGATCAAAGGGAAATGTCAAGAGAAGACATAAGGTTCTTAGAAATTGTAAGTCATTCTGCGAAGCTTCAGGATGGACGCTACAGTCTACAAATGCCTTTCAGGAAAGAGCATCCCACACTCCCAAACAATCTGTCTATGGCCAAGCAAAGGTTACTGGGACTCAAGAGAAGATTTAAGAGAGATGAGTGGTTCCATCATGAATATCCAAGCTTCTTCACTGATGTAATCTCCAATTGTTATGCAGAGAAGGTACCTCGGCACCAGTTGGATGGTACTGAAGGAAAGGTCTGGTATATTCCGCACCATGGAGTTTAACATCCAAGGAAGAACACTTTGCGTGTGGTGTTTGACTGTGCAGCAACGTTTAAAGGAACATCACTAAACAGTCAGCTGCTGCAGGGGCCCAACCTTACCAGTAGTCTTCTTGGAGTGCTCACCAGGTTCAGGCAGGAGCCTGTAGCAGTTATGGGAGACATACAGAAGATGTTTTACCAGGTTAAGGTGGCAGAAACAGACAAAGACTTCCTTCGTTTCCTGTGGTGGCCTGAGGGTGACATGAATCAAGAGGTGACAGAGTATAGGATGACTGTTAATTTGTTTGGAGCTGTTTCATCCCCAAGCTGTGCTTGCTATGCACTCAGGAAAGCAGCTGAGGACGGACAGGCCTTCTTCCCTGCTGATGTAACCGACACAGTGAAGCAAAACATTTATGTGGACGATTGTTTAAAGAGCACATTTTTTAGATCATCTGAAGAGGAAGCTATGCAGCTGATTTAAGATCTTACAGCTCTTTGTCTACGAGGAGGCTTTCATCTGACAAAGTGGGTCAGTAACAGCCGTGTGGTGTTGCAGACTGTTGCAGAGGAGCATAGAGCCAAGGACTTACAGGAGCTGGACTTGGACAGAGACAGTCTCCCCTTGGAAAGAGCCCTTGGGTTGCAGTGGTGCTTCGAGAATGACGCCTTCCAGTTTAAGATGGTGGTGAAAGAAAAACTTAACACTTGACGTGGCATGCTTTCTCTGCTCAGTTCAGTTTATGATCCTTTGGGGTTCATCGCACCAATCACTCTGCCAGGAAAAGTGTTGCTGCAGGAGCTATGCAGGAGAAGCTCTGGGTGGGATGACAACTTACCAAGTGACATACAGAAACACTGGACAAAGTGGCTGGAAGAGCTTGTCAAGTTTGCAGAGTTCAATATTGTGAGGTGCATTAAGCCAAAGGATTTTGGACCACTTGTGCAGGCTCGTATGCATCACTTTTCTGACGCAAGTGAATGTGGATATGGTGTTGTCAGTTATGTGAGGATTGAGAACAGTCAGCATGATGTTCATGTTGCTTTCCTGCTTGGCAAAGCGAGAGTGACACCGTTGAAGCAGGTCACTATTCCACGTTTGGAGCTCACAGCGGCGGTTCTTGCTGTTCGAGTGGACAGGATGTTGAGAGCAGAGCTGCAGTTACAGTTGGAAGACTCAGTCTTCTGGACAGACAGCACCTCCGTCCTGAGTTATATAAAAAATGAGGACAAACGATTTCATACCTTTGCGGGAAACAGAGTTTCATCTATCAGGGATGCCACCAATGTGTTGCAGTGGAGATATATTGGTTCTAAGCTAAATCCAGCTGACCATGCATCCAGAGGTATGAATGTTGACGCACTGCTGACTGGCAGCAGTTGGGTGGAAGGGCCCAACTTCCTACGGAAGTCAGAGGAGAATTGGCCAGAATGTGTTGTGGAAACAGCCATTTCATTGGATGACCCGGAAGTGAAAAGAGACTTCATTGTGAGTGCAGTAATTGTCAAAGACTCACCCAGTGCTACTGACCAACTGCTCACTTATTTCTCAAGCTGGCAGAGGCTTAAGGTCTCAGTTGCATGGTTCCTCGAGGTGAAGAGAGCTCTGTTGAAGTTACGCCAAGTGAGAAAGGAGCTGACTTTTGACCCAAATAATCCATCCTCAAACGTGCAGTTGGAGATGAAGAAGGTCAGAAAGACACTTGGGGGGCAGAGTGTTTCTTCAGACGACCTATTGGAGGCAGAGATGTCCATCATTAAATATGCTCAACAGCAGCGGTTTAAGGAGGAAATTGACACACTCTTGTCTGGAAAGTCATCGGTCAGAAAGAAAAGTTCTGTGTACAAACTGGATCCATGTCTGGATGATGGCCTGCTGAGAGTTGGAGGACGGCTGAATAGAGCGGCGCTGCCAGAGGAAAGTAAGCATCCGCTCATGCTTTCTAAAGATCAACATGTTGCAACTCTCATCTTAAGACACATCCACCATCAGCTGGGCCATAGTGGAAGAAACCACACATTGTCCACGCTGAGGAAAAAATATTGGATCACAGGGGCTAATTCAGCAATACGGAAAGTGATATCTGACTGTTGCACTTGCAGACACTTCACTGTAAGACCAGGTGAACAAAAAATGGCGGACCTGCCACGAGAGAGGACTCTACCTGATCTCCCTCCATTTACAAGCGTTGGAGTCGACTACTTTGGACCAATTGAGGTGAAAAGAGGGAGAAGCATGTGTAAGCGCTATGGAGTGATTTTTACCTGTTTATCAAGCAGAGCAGTTCACCTGGAGATGGCGACTTCATTAGACACTGATGCATGCATTAATGCTTTGAGGCGATTTATGAGCAGAAGAGGCCAAGTTGCTCATATGTTGTCTGACAATGGCACTAATTTTGTTGGATCTGAGAGGGAATTGCGTGAGGCTCTTGCAAAGTTAAATCACAGCAAGATACAGGGAGCACTGCTTCAACATGGAGTCAAGTGGAGTTTCAATACACCAGCAGCATCCCATCATGGTGGTGTTTGGGAGCGTGTTATTCGAATGATTAGAAAGGTGCTCAATTCTGTTCTGCATCTACAAACACTGGATGATGATGGACTGCATACAGTTCTTTGTGAAGTTGAGGCCATACTAAATGATCGGCCCATCACTAAGCTATCAGAGGATCCTAACGACCTTGAACCTCTTACACCCAATCACACTCTCCTCCTGAAAGGCAAACCTGCTGTATCACCTGGACTGTTTGTGAAGCAAGATCTGTATGTCAAGCGACGGTGGAGACAGGTCCAATATCTCTCGGATCTGTTCTGGAAACGATGGGTGCAAGAGTATCTTCTATTGCTTCAGGAAAGGCAAAAATGGAACCAAGAGAAAAGGAGTCTTGTTCCTGGGGACATTGTCCTAGTGGTGGACTCAACAGCTCCTCGAGGCTCTTGGTTGCTCGGTAAAGTGCTGGAAACCTTTCCTGACAAGAATGGTTATGTGCGATCTGTCCGTCTCAAGACAAAATGCAATATTATGGAAAGACCTGTAACTAAACTTTGCCTGCTGATGGCAGCCTGTGATGTTTAATTGGTATTTAAGCACTAATATGATATGTTATGTGTATAACTACCACTCAAGAAGAACGTCTGGCTCCTTTTTTGTTTGTTTATTTGTTTGAATTGTTATGTTTGCACACCATTAACAATTAGGGGCTGGTGTGTAGGAGCCAGGTTGTGTTGTGCACGTTTTTGTAGACAGGTGGCACTGTCTGTTCAGGTCTGTTGGGTGTGTCTACTTAGGTAGGTGGGTTAATCAGTGCAGGTGCGCACTCTGAGGAAGCCATACGGTTTTTGACCGTGCCATGGCATCTAAAACACCGCATGTCAGAGTGTTTATTAGTAAATTGTAACTATGAAAAGTATTATTGCACGGTACGGGAAAGCAGTTTGTTTTAAACACTTGAGTAATAAATCGGCAAAACGAAAATTGGACATTTTGCTGTGTTTTGTGGATCTGCACCTACACTGGCACGCGTACAAACCCTTCATACCAGCATGCGCCGATAGTGACAAAGGTACGCCACTATAAAACCGTTAAGCTGGATTCTGTTTCATCAGTTCATCACAGAGATTATTAAATTAAAAACAGTCCACACTGAGCCACACTTCATCTTTTATTCTTTATTCATCTTTTATAACAACAAACATAAAAAACAAAGATCAAACAGAACACACGTTTAAAGAGTGATGTGATCAGTTAAACAGTATCCACTCTGATATGAACAACAACAACAAAAGATGCATCACATAATTAATTGTCTGTCTTCATTCTTCATTATCTCAAATCATCCAATGAGCTGCTTACATGATATATGTTTTGGAATATTTGCAGCATTATATGTGATTATGGATTACAGAGAAAACAGAGTGAATGACATCTAAACATTTAATTTCACTGACATGACAAATATCTTGATCTTCCTCTTATGAACAAGAAAACAAAGATTATCTCTACAGACCAGCAGAGCTTACAGCTGTTCCAATCTTTCTTTGCTGAGCTGTTGTCTGTTTCTTTATTTGTAATGAACAATAAGAAGTCTTTATTCCAAACCAAGCCGTGTTGTACAGAGACAGTCAGAGTTATTCAGCCATTTTGTCAAGAGTCTGACTTCTCATCACTGCTGTTGCTATGGCTTTCTACAGTGTAATATCGGCACATCTGAAACTACTTTTCTTGACATAAGTCTCATAAAATGCAACAGCCTGATTTGTGCTCCTGACTCATAAGTTTCTCTATCAAGTCAGTGATTTCTTTGTCATGTGTTTCCTGCAGTTTCTTCTTTCCCTCCTCAGTTTTAACTTTCTCAATGGCCTCATTTTGTTTTTGGAGTAACTTGTTGATTTGTGTCAGATTTTCTGAGTTTTTGGTCACACATTTTACTAAGTCATGAATTTCACTGTGATGTTTTTTCTTTAGTTGTTCTTGGTTGAGGGCTGAAAGGGCCTTTAAGAGGTCATGTTGCTCATCTTTGTCTTTCATTTGTTTCTTGTGTTCTTCTTTCTGAGCTGCAGATTCATTTCTGTGTTTCTCTTTGAATTCATTGAAGTCTTCTGCTTTCTTTCTGGCCTCCTCTTCATGTGTCTTCTTCATATTCTCCATTTCTGTCTTGTGTTTCTCCTCAATGGCTTTTTTCTCTTTACCCTCCTTTTCCCTTCTGATTCGATCCTCTTGCTTCCTTTTCTTTTCATCATTTTCTTTTTCCTGTTTGTATTCTTCTTGGAGCTTTTTCAGTTTTGTTTGCTCCTCATATCGAATCTGTTCATTTTCTTGAAATCGCTCAACCCACCAGTCGTTAAGCTTTTTCTCCCACTTATCTTTTTCTTTTTTCATCTCTTCTCTGGTCTCCTCCAGCTTTCTGTCAATGGTTTCCTTTTCCTTTGATTCTGACTTTATCTTTTTCTCTAACTCTAAGAGTTTCTGTTCCCACTCCTGTCGTTGAATGTCTTCCTGTTCCTTTCTCTTCTTTTCTTCTTCTTGTCTTGTTTCCTGTTCTCTCTTGTTCTCCTCACGTTCTTTGTTGATTTTTTCCTCCTTTTCTTTCAGCTGTTTTGCTCTCAGCTCTCTTTCCTTTTCAGTTTCTGCTCTCTGTTCTTCCATTCTTCTTTTCATTGCTTCCATTTCTTCTTCATGTTTTCTTTGAAGTTCCTCCCTCTCTCTCCTCATCTCTTCTTCCTTCTCCTTCAGGATCCTCTCCATCTCTTTCTTTATAGCAGCTTCAGCCTCTTGCAGCATCTCATTGGTGAAGCAGCTGCCTCCATTTTCCTTCACCATCGTGTCGATCTTTGTTATCAGCTCACTGACCTGTGTTTGGTTTTGTTTATCATAGTTATTAAACACATGGTATCTTCCTCCACAGTCAGCGATCAGTTTCTTAAATGAATCATCACATTTCTTTTCAATGTATTCTTCAATGGACAGCTCTTCATGTTCAAGTGTGTCTCCTCCAGTTAAAAGAATGATGGTGAACTTTTCTGCATTCTTTCCAAATCCTTCCTTGATCAGTTTTAATGTCTCCTTCTCCTCTGGTGTTAACCTGCCAATTTGTAACACCAACAGGAAGACGTGTGGTCCTGGAGCCAGAAGACTGATGCATTTTATCATCTCTTCATGAACCTCTTCATGAGACAAACTGTTGTCAAACAGACTAGGAGTGTCGACTACAACTACTGGACGACCGTCCACTTCACCATGTGCTCTCTGACATCGTTTTGTGACTGATGTTTGGCGTAATTCAGCTTTAAACTCCTTTCTTCCTAGAATGGTGTTTCCTGAAGAGCTCTTTCCACTGCCAGTCTTCCCGATCAGCACAATCCTGAGACACTCTGGGCTCTGCTTCTCATCATCACCTGTGAAATAAGAAAGCTTTAAGTTACTTTAAATGCTGACATTTTTAATAGAACAGCCTGCAAGGTAAAACGTTAAACAGGTTGTTTATGACCCAGAAAAATAAGTGATTTATTTTCTTTCTATTTATAAAACTTTTTGTACTTACAGCTGAGCAGGCTTTTTGTTTTCAGCTCAGCCTGTAGTGTGCTGATCTTCTCTATTTGTGCATAAGCAAATGTTTCTGTTGTGTAGCTGATTGGTTTGTCTTCGTAGAGTCTCATTCTTTCCACCTCGTCCAACAGCTCTGGGATCTGCTGCTTGTCCTTGATGTTGAGAACCAAAGATCTTCCTCCACAGCTCTGAAGGAGCTCCTGGATGTCTTTGCTTCCTTCTACAAAGTTAACAACAGCTGGAGCTGTAGGATCTGACTCCACAGTGAACACAATCATGGTGAAGTCATTGACTCGAGAGCTGAAGGTGTTCTGGAGGGTCTTTAACTCTCCCTTGTCTTTATCAGTGAGGGGACCCACAGGTAGGACCAGGATGAAGGCGTGGACACCCTCAGGATCACAGAGGGAGATGCACCTGAGTGATTCCTCCATCACTGCCTCCTGAGGTTTTCCATACAAGGCAGGCAGCTCCACCAGGGAAACCCAACGTCCACACACCTCTCCCTGATGTTTAACACACTCTGATGAGCTGGAGACTGAATGAACATCTGTCTGACCTAAAATGGCCTCGGCTGCTGAAGTCTTCCCTGCTCCTCTCCTCCCACACAGAAGCAGGTTTAGAGCTGGTTTGTTGGGTCCAGACTTTGGTCTTAAGGACTCTTCAGTGAAGGTGAGGAAGGTTCCTTTGTTTTCACGCACAATGTTCTCGATCTTCTTCATTAACATGTTGTGATCATCTTTAAACATGATGTAGTGTCTTCCTCCACAGTCTCTAAGGAGATGATTGACAGTGTACCTTTCAGTCTCATTGTGTGTCATGATGACCATCGAGTGTTTTAAAGCATCTTGTCCAAACAGACTCAGGATGAACTTCAGTGTTCGTCTGTTCTCCTCAGTGAAATCAGAAGGTTTCACTAACAGCAGCAGAACATTTGGTCCAGGAGGACAAAGACTCTCACAGCTCTTCACCTCTCTTCTCACAGCCTCCTCAGGCAGACTGAACATGTCTGGAGTTTTCACTACTGTTAATGGTTTTTCTCTCCACTGTCCACACGTGGCGACACAACGACTTGTTGAGGAAGTTTTCTCATGATGAAAAGCTTCACTGCAGATAATGAAGTTACCAAGTTTTGTCAGTTTGTCTTCCCTTTTTCCCAGCAGCACGATCCTGATCCCAGATGCTGTAATGGAGAGAAAATAGAATCACACAAACCTAATGAGGCTGAAATCACTACACTTTGTCGACATGAGGAGATTTCCAGCCAATGACACCAAAGAAATTGAGGATTGACATGAACAATTAACCTTGTTTAAAAGGTGAATTTGAAAAAACGAATTCCTGCAAAACAAGACATTTTTGAAAAAAAGATCAAAACCAACACAGAAATATTGTTTGACCAAACTGAGCAGTGTTTGTGGAGGTCATGGTGGTGGATGGAAATGTATATAGCCCCTTTCACACAGGCACTCCTGACATTTTCAGGACCGTTTGACCTTTGAGTGACATTACCCAGAGTTGCCCTTTCACACGTCCCTCACAGCGGGGGATTTTTGCCTTTCTGACGCAGAGGGGTGGCGGGGGCGGGGAGTATATACATGCACAGACGTTCGCTGGTCCCTCCTGTAAATGCATTGATTGAGGAGCAACATCGTCTGTTAAATATGGAGCTTCTGATTCTGTTTTAAAAGATCTGAAGTGCAGCTGTGTTGTGTCTCATTGATCGGGTTTGATCGTTTCGATGTGTAAAAGGTAAATGGACTGTACCAAAGCTGCTTTTACACTACATGTCACATTCACACATTCACCCACTGATGGCAAAAGCATAAGTGCCAATCTCCTATCAGATCTATGCCCATTCATACCCGATGGCTTTGCCACTGGCAATTTGGGGTTCAGTGTCTTGCCCAAGGACACCTCGACATGTGATGTAGCAGTCAGGGATCGAACCGCCAACCTTCCGATATAAAGACGACTGACTCTACCACTGAGACACAGCCGCCCAACTTAACAAGGAGTCTCCTTAACGTGCGGCTCACCTGCTGCTGTGGAAACGAGATGCAGGTGAAAAAATACAAAACGCGACTTTGGCTTGACATTTGGGGCGACTTTGTAAAACGTGCAGCTCATGATGAATATGAACAGAGCAGACGGATAGGGAGAGAGAAACAGAAAGAGCTGCTGTGTGCAGGTACAGCAGGTAAAGGTGTGTGGGAAGCAATACCCACCGCCCCCCTCCCTTCCCCTGTCGCTCGCTCGCTCGCTCGCAGTGAATGTTCCTGCTGAGTATTTCCTGCTGTGTTCACACATTGGCCGACCTGGACTTTCTCCTGACGTGATACTAGGTCGCTGGCAGGACAAAGTCGGGGTAATGTTGGGGTCAAAATATCGTCCGTTTGCTTTCACACATGCAGCCCACCCGGGTAATGTCAGGAAATGTTCAGGAGGGCAGTGCATGTGTGAAAGGGGCTACAGTTTGCCTTTAACACTCTTGATTGCTGTTCAGTAACAACATTTGGATAATTTGAAGAAAAGGCAGCTTTGAATTATTTTACACAAGGAAAGGCACTAAATATGAACCCATAGGGCATGCTAACTGATTCATGTTAAAAGTTTGTGTTTTTCCTCTTTAACATTGAAGAATTATGCACAAATGTATCTACAAAATCATGATTAATATTGCAATACCTTTACTTACTTTGAAAAATAAGCTTTTTCTCGAAGTATGAAGACAATCTTTTAACCAAAGACGGTCCTGTGAAAAGATGACCTCATTATTTACAGCTTAATTTTGTCATAAAGGTAAAGAAGTTTGTGTGAACAAGGTTTTCATCAATGTCAAAATTGTTTCCGCACTTACCAGCAGCTTTAACTGCATCTGTGATCTTTTGTTTTGGTCTTTCATCATCTGGTAAGCTAGCTGTCGCTTCCTCACATGCTTCATAGCTGACATGCTCTCCATTGTTCTCCTTTAAGATTTGACCCAAGCTTGTTAACAGCTCTGAATGTTCGAGGTTCTTCAGCTCCAAGTATCTGTATTTACACTTTCTGATCATCTCTTTCAATAGAGGGTGTTCCTTGTACTTCTTGAAACCTGGACTCTCCTCTCTCTGTGTTGATATCAATAACAGTGAATGATCAAATGATCGATCACTGAAACTTTCGAGGACTCTGCAGAGACTCTGTTTGTGTTCCTCAGTGAAGGTTTCAGGCTGTAGAAGCAGCAGGAACACATGAGGTCCAGGATCAGAGACACTCGCACAGTTTGTCACATAATCTGTCAGCTGTTTGTGAGAGATGTTGACATTTAACACATCTGGAGTGTTGATAACAGCTATTCTTTTCCCCTCTAATGTTCCACTAAATCTTTGACACTGGTCTGGTTCCTTCTCAGTGTCGAACACAGTCTCTCCCAGTATGAAGTTTCCCACTGAACTCCTCTCAGACCAGCTGTTTCCCAGCAGAACAACCCTCAGCTCAGACACTGAAAAACAAAGATGAGGAAAAGATTGACTCACATTTACATTTATTTAGAGTTTCATTGCTGTTTAGTTTCAGGAGTTTGGTTACCTACTGACACATGTTACCTGCAAAACACTGAAAACACAGATTTCTTTTTTAACATCAGGATTCAAGTTTCACTCACTGTCAGGTGGCAGGAACTCAAAGCTGTTTCTGCGCCTCAGAGGATGCAGATCATCTGTGATTGTAAGGACACAGACAGATGTAGTCATGGGTAATTGTAGTCTTTCATTGCATTACATTATCACAGTTAGATTAATAAGGATATATAATATAATGTCATGCTGCATGTAATACACCTGCTCATGATAGAAACAACAGTGTCATTGACATCAGGTGCTCCAGGCTGCAGGTGTCAGTGAAGCCTAAGTAAAGCTTCACTTTAAAAAACTTAAACCTGCAGGTGATTTAAACTGAAGGCTTTAAAGTTGAGAGAACAGTTAGACGATTTAACACTCAGAAGGTAACTTTGAGTTGCACACAGACAGCACTGTTTCAGATGGATCTCTACTTCTCTACAACTCTGACTGAAAATATCTGGTCTGAAGAACAAAAATTAAATAACTTTCTAAAATCATCATTTTCTGGTGTATTGTTTATTTCTGTTCTTTTCCATCTCCAGTGACTTCAGATTAAACAAGAGGATTTAAATGTTGGTCTAAAGCTGACGGTGTGACAGATGAAGTTTCTGTATTACTATCAGGCACTATGATGTGTGTGTCATTGGCCCAATCCCAATCTCCACACTCACGGACTCACGGACTTTGAGGCGCGTTCCCGGTATGTGCGTGAGTGCTTAGTGCCCACTAACAGATCAGCAAGTGTGTGAGGGCTCTGATGCGGACTTTTCAACGCCAAATTACGGACTTTCCGTGAGTCCGCATATCTGCAGACTTTCCTGTGGGATTTACGCAGGATTCATAGCAAACTTGCTGACGTATACAAACGTGATTGTCCAGCCCTCCACTAAATGTAAACAAATGTTTGTACATTGAAGTAGTTCAATAAAGTTTAACCAAAAAAAGAATGTAACCGAGGGTTTATGAAGGGGCCTAGACTTGTTAGAATAACCAAACAATAAACCACGGAGACCCCATAGGGTTTCAGTCTATCATAATGCACGACCTGCTCTGGTTTGTAGTACAAAGGACAGCCAATATGATAAGTGAGGCCAGTTTCCCCCTGAGGGTTCAACACTGCCAAGACCCTGTAGGGTCCCTTCCAGTGGGGAGCAAGTTTCAACCGGTCCTCTGTAGGATTATGCAGCCATACCAGATCCCCTTCTGCATAGGGCTGGTGACGGGCCGCTACATCATAGTACAGTATTTGAGTCTCATGGGCGGCGGCACCGTGCTGTCTGGTACCAGCAAAAGCAGTCTGCAGCTTCCCTGCCAGAGAAGCCACAAAGTCCGCATGAGAAAACACCTCTGTGTCTAGCTGAGCTGGCAGCAAAACATCCACTGGGACACGTGCTTCCCGTCCGTGTATCAAATATTAGGGAGTGTAGTTGGTGCCGGCATGAACCGATGTGTTATAGGCGAAGGCCACATGTTTCAGATAATCGTCCCACTCACCTCTGCAGGCCAGCAATGACCTGGCCATCTGGTTGATGAGAGTCTGATTAAAGCGTTCAACCATTCCATCTGATTTGGGATTATACGGTGTGGTCCGTGTTTTCCTAATGCCTCAAAGTTGACACAGTCTCTGCACAATCTCAGCCTCAAACTGCCCGCCCTGGTTGCTGTGAACGACCTCTGGGATGCCATGTACCAGCACATAATCTTCGAAAAGACACTGAGCTTATGATTGGGCGGTTTGGTTAGGAAGAGCATACAGATTCACAAATTTGGTAAAGTAGTCTTCCACTACTAACACATATCTCACTGGCAGTTCGAAAATGTCAGTCGCCACTTTCTCGAAGGGCCGGGTTGCCTGGGACCCCCCCATGGGTGCTCGATGCTTAGGCACGAGGGCCCTGCGTGTTTGACATGGGAGGCACTGCTCACACCACTGTCGAATATCTTTGAACATAGAGGGCCAGTAACAAGTTTTCCTCGCTTGCTCCCATACTCTCTCTGATGAGAAATGTGCAGACGTTGGGCCTCCATGAAGGTGTTGCAGCACACCAGAGATAAGTGAGGAGGGTATGACCACTTGACACTGAGCATCCCCCGTGAAAGATGGAATTAACTGTCCTGCAGAGAAGTCCATCCACAACCGAAAGACAAGGATATTCAGTCCATAGTTTCTGAAGCCCCCGGGTGCTACCTCTCATGTGCCCCCTGGGAGGTCGAGAGCTTCTCCTCTCCATCCAATCCAGCACTGTACTGATATCTGGATCAGCCTGTTGCAGTTCTTTCATTCCAGTCCCATCATGTGAAAGCGCATACATGAAAGACGCATCCTCTGACAACTCATCATCGTTCATATTCATATGCTGCCCCCCTGTGGTGAGGTCAGGGGCCTCAGGGTTCATAATGGGCAGCTGATACACCAGAGTGTCTGTCTGGGGAACACTTGAGTCTCTGTCCGAATTTATTGCATTCACCTGTGTGGACGCTCTCTGTGAGGCATTATTTTCCAAACTGGGCTCGATGTCCGGTGGTCGGCGTGACAGAGCGTCAGCATTAGTATGGCGCTGTCCATGTTTGTGTTGAATGACCCAATTAAAAGAATCCAATTAAAAAATCCATCGAGCCCTTTTCCCTTTTGGGTCATTGTCAACAGACATGGTGCGGAGGCCCAACAGCGGCTTATGATCAGTTATGATGGTGAATGCAGCTGCCCCTCTGTAGTGTCTGAATTGGCGCACAGACTACACCATAGCCCACAACTCTCTATCAAATGTAGACCAGCGCCTCTCTGTGGGGGTGGGCGATTGACTAGCATACACCACCACTCTTTCTTGTCCATCTCTGTCTTGAGCGAGCACAGCCCCCACTGCTTCCATGGAGGCATCCGTATAAACCTTAAAGGGGAGGTTAAAGTCAGGCATGGTGACAACTGGGGCAGAGGAGAGCACCCCTTTCAGATACTCAAAGGCTACATTACATTCAGTTGTCCACTGGAAGGGTGTGTCCTTACATGTCAGACGGTGCAGGGGAGCTGCTTGCTGGGCAAAGTCCTTAACAAAACGTCTGTAGTAAGAACAGAGGCCCACAAATGCTCTCACTTCAGTTGGATTCCTTGGTGTGGGTCAGGTTCTGACTTTTTCAGTGTTTCGGGGGTCAGGCTGCAGGCCATGGCGAGACACGACATGCCCCAGAAATACAAGATGATCCTGGGCCAGATGACACTTTTTGGGGTTAATTCCGAGTCCTGCTGCTTGAATCCTGGAGAAAACTATGAGTAGACTGGAGAGGTGATCCTCAAATGTGGGGCTGTATATCAGCACATCGTCGAGGTACACCATACAGACCTGCTACGGAAGCCCTCTGAGCATGAGCTCCATCATATGCTGAAAAGTGGCAGGCGAGTTAGAGAGGCCCCGGCTTGTCGTGAAGGCTGTTTTCTCTCTGTCTTGCTCCGCGACCTCCACCTGCCAGTAGCCATAAGAAAAATCTAATGTACTAAACCACAGGGAGCCTGCATCTAGGGTATCATCCACTCTAGGAAGGGGGTGGCAGTCTTTCACTGTTACACTGTTCAAGTGACGATAGTCGATGGAGATCCTCCACTCACCATTTATCTTCTTGACTAACACTACAGATGAGGCCCAGGGGCTGCAGCTCTCTTCAAGTACCCCATCATCTAGCAAAGCCGCCACCTGTCTGTCTATTTCCTCTCTTTTTTCTGGTGAGGTTCGGTATGCACGCTGCCGCAGGGGAGGATGATGACCGGTTTGAATGTGATGTTTAATGAGTGTGCATTTTCCAGTCACCCCTTTTGACATGCTGAATATCTCTTTGTGTTCTTTCAACAATGCAACTAATTGTGCCTTCTGCTGATGACTGGCTGGGGATTGCTCCAGTGACACAGGCACATCAGTGGATGCAATGGCAGAGACAGTCTTATCGGAGACCTGGGGTAGAGGCACAATCTCAGCTTGATCCACAGAGAAAAACTGGTGCATGCCCTCTCTAAGTATAATGTCCTTATCTGTGGGCTTCAACACACGGGCTGTGGTGATCCCGTTCTTCACCGCTGTCACCGTGTGAGCCACCACACACTCACTCTTACACTTATTCTGTAGATTTGGGGATAAGTAGCCCACATATTCACGGAGCTGGTCAACAGGCCCGGGTGGGGACACACTCACGGGCACCAGCATCTCACTGAGGGAGGGCAGTGTCACAGCAGTGGTGAGGGAGACATTGCAACATTCAGGTTTGAAGTCTTGATCACTTAAAAGAGGAATAACTGCCGTAATCCAAGAGGGCATGATTTGCAACCAGGAAGTCCAGGCCCAGCAGTGCTGTCTGTGTAGACCCCCTCAGAACATGGAAAACATGCAGCCAGGATTCGATACCGAGGTGTAGAGTTGCCGTTATGGTGCCCAAGGTGTCAAGGATCTGGCCATTCACAGCACGTGCAGCAATAAGGTCGGCATTCAGGGGTCGTTTGCGCAGCGCTGAAACAGCCATACGGAAATCTGCAGTGATGAATGGATCCTGAGTCCACTAGTATGTTTAATTCAGTCTCTTCAATGCTTCACCTCACATATGAGGTACACTGCTGTGCTGTCGTATCAGGTGTTAGTGTACTACTGGTTGGAGGGATACACATTTCCTCCTCCAAAGGGCGGTAATCCTGTCTTTCTCCGGGGCCTCCATCAGCTCCCCGTTCACGGCAGCCACGATCAGGTGAGCGCCCCCTCAGTTCACCCCGGGGGCGACGTGAATGGCAGCCCTGCTCCCCACAAGCACACTGACAGTGACTGCCACAGCCTAAGGGAGGGGTTCTGTATTCACATCTCCAGCAACTGGACCGCAGCCTGTTATTTTCCTCTGCCATTCGTCTCATTTCTCTCATGTCTTCTGTAAGTCTGTCCATTGCTCTGTATAAACCACTTCCATCAGATATTGAATGCACCATAGCTGCTGCACCACTCCCAGCAGGAGTCTGGCGTAGCTGAGGGTTGACAGCCCTAATAACAAAATAGCTTACAATAATAATAAATGTAAATATTTCAAGTATGGACGGTGACGGGAACCACAAATACGTTTATCTGTAAGTGACAACAATTAAATATTCACAAATGATTAACATCAATGCCTTTCTGACTTTTGATAGTTTGTTAAATGAAGCTTATCTTATCTTAAAATATGTAAACACTGTCAGACACACAAGTACATGCTGCAGGTCGGCTTTTTTACTTATTAAATGTAATGGCCCATCTGGTTTCCAGGCAACGTGTGATGCCATGATAGTGCGTCCCATTCGTCGTTTTTATGCAATTCTCAGACCCTCACGGACTCACGCACTGGACGCCTGACGCCATTAAAGACTCTGAGTGTTCAGTGCTTAGGCTTTAGGGTGGAGATTGGGATTGGGCCCTAGACTCTGCTGGAGCCTCCTGCTCCTCTTAGACCCCACCCTCCTGCTGCGTCTCCTGTGCACACACCCCTCTGCTCATTATCCAGTCAGCACCTGCAAGCTTTTTCCATGCCACTGACTCTCCCCCTCATTTGTCTGTCAGCCAATAGTTTGCCAGCCAGCTCATCCTGCCACACACCTGTGGCTTGTTAGCTCATTACCCCTCAGTACTTAAACATCCATCTTGCCTTTGTCATTTGCCAGATTGTAGTTTAAGCTTCTGCCTGCTTTGCATCCTCTCTATTTCTGTATGTATTGCCTCTTTGATTTTCACCTGTGCTTGCTACCTGTTCCTGCTACCTGTTCCTGAACTTGTGCCTGTCGCCTCTGTACCTCTGCCTTACTCTGATTTGTGGTTTTGACCTCTGGAAAGGACTGTACTTTGCTCTGCCTGACAAACAAAGTAAAATAACTGTTGCTGCCTTACTCCTGCCTCTGCCCTGTGATTCTGCGTATGGGTTCTCTCTGATTTGTGACAGAGTGAGTGAACAGAAAGCTGCTCCAACTTGGTTATTAGAGTTCACAAGCTGTGAACGGACAACACCCACCTGAGGACAGGCGATTACATTTAAAGTGCTGACGTCAATAATCGCCTTGTGCTCATGTTAAATTACTGTGTGTCACTGTGTCACTGAGTGAAAAAAGTCATCATGAGGCTTTAAACATGTTCAGGGGGCTGGATGCGTGTGGTGCAAGTTGCTTCATAAGAACCTGACCTGAGTTCAAATAAAGATGCATTAGACTAATTCATATTGAAGAGGAAAGATAAACTTGGAACAACTCCACATTATAAAGACAAATCAATGATGCAAAGACCAGAGACAAAGAGAACAAAGATCAACAAGGAGACACAACAGACACCAACAAACAGGAAATGATTAGTTAAAGCAAACACTGTCAACAACATAACAACATAACATGAAGTTAAATCTTTTAGAAAAGTGGATTAAAACAGGAAAGTTACTTTTCACACACCAAATAACTCCCAAACTTTCAAAGCTGTGTAACCATGGCTTCTGTTTCCTTTTAAAGTCTATTAAAGAAAGTCCTGATAGATATTCAGCAGGTCTCATCTCTTTGATGGAGCACAAAGACATTTCTTTAAGCTGATACAAATGGCCGAAGATAAGATCTCACTGAGTCTCTCACATGGAATAACTGCTGCAAACAAAATGTCTGATCACAACTGGAACCACTTCCTCTACTGACGTCTGAAAATTCCTTTCCGCCTAAATGCTTGTCACAGACTTCTCAGTCAATCAGCTCATTTCAGAGACATTTCAGAGATTAAACAGAGACTGAAAAGTCATCAGGACCGCTTGATTCAGACCAAAACACATACAAAACATTTCATCACATTGTTTCATGGATGTTATGTATTTTCACTTCAAAACACAAAGCCTGACTTGGATGATCACAACCAACAACCGACACATATCACATGTTACAGCAGGAAAGTGTCGACACATTAAACCTACACTGGATCATCTTTCCAGAACAGTTAGTTTCTGTCATAAGAAACTGTGAATCTGATGTTAAGAGTCGACTGACGAGAGCATGTTGTGGGAATTCTTGGATAACATGAATCTGGAAAATCCTGCAGCTCTTAAATCAACTCCTCTAACAAACAAACAAACACAGATATCACATCATTACTGTAATTACTGGGTGTTTTTCTTTCTCTAGTTTTGGTCGAGGTCACTCACCTGATGAATTTCTTGCTGCGACACAATCAGCAGTCAAATTGAAAGTAATAAAAGTCACAAGGAAAGCTAAAAAGAATCAGGTTCTGTGAGATTGTTCACTTTGATTATTGTTTCTTCAGACTCTGTTCTTATTGGCTGTGTCAGATGATACAGACTCCTGATAGGTGTGATGACCACTCCCACCCTGCCTACCTGTGGTCACTCACTGCTTGTCTTTCAGGTATTGTGAGTTGGCATGTGGGTGCAGCTGGGCTGGGCCTCCAACACACCATGAAGGCCTGCCTTTCTTACAGTCACAGTGTATTTCTCTCTCAGCTGGGCCGGCTGCATCCTCCTCAGCCTTTGTCCTGTTTGGTTAGCAGCATCCATCACAGGCATCACACCACATTCTCCCTCATCCTCACTCTTCAGACATGACTGATAACTCTCATACTTGCACATCACATCAGTTTGTATGTTTGGTAATTAAAGTTAGATAAATTACTTTATGACTGATGTATGAGTGTGTGGCCTCCCTTTGTGTTACCAGCCCTGAGCCAGGTGGTAACAAATGGGGGCTCGTCAGTAAATTAAACTACTGTTGTGTAATTCATTTACAAAATGTACAAATGTTTTAATATAAACCGTCCAATCTTTCCACATGAAGATTCACAGCAGTTGAGTTTTAAAGGGATTTGTTCTATTTCACCTACAAAGGTGACATACTGATAAAGTAGCTGTAACAGTTTAAATGCATGGTGTGTTCAGGTGTTCCTCATGTAGTTGTAACTGTCTTTATCTATCAGGTGTTTGTTTTAGGGCTGGAGCATTTACAATATCCTCTAAATCAGTGGTTCCCATCCTTTTTCCCTTGGAGCCCCCCCGCTTGTATCGAAGAAACCACCTCCAGCATTTAAATCCTCTTGTACATTAATCTGAAGTCATTGGTCCAAAGCTGACGGTGTGTCAGGTGAAGTCTCTGTTTTACTATCAGGCACTATGATGTGTGAGTGAACAGAAAGCTGCTCCAACTTGGTTATTAGAGTTCACAAGCTGTGAACAGACAACACCCACCTGAGGACAGGTGATTACATTTAAAGTGCTGACGTCAACAATCGCCTTGTGCTGATGTGAAATTACTGATAGAATATTCTACTTTATTAATGAGTTGTTATGAGTTGAAATTTGACTGATTATTTTTCACTGAGTGAAAAAAGTCCTCACGAGTCTTTAAACATGTTCAGGGGGTTGGATGCGTGTGGTGCAAGTTGCTTCATAAGAACCTGACCTGAGTTCAAACCAAGATGCATGAGACTAATTCATATTGAAGAGGAAAGATAAACTTGGAACAACTCCACATTATAAAGACAAATCAATGATGCAAAGACCAGAGACAAAGAGAACAAAGATCAACAAGGAGACACAACAGACACCAACAAACAGGAAATGATTAGTTAAAGCAAACACTGTCAACAACATAACAACATAACATGAAGTTAAATCTTTTAGAAAAGCGGATTAAAACAGGAAAGTTACTTTTCACACACCAAATAACTCCCAAACTTTCAAAGCTGTGTAACCATGGCTTCTGTTTCCTTTTAAAGTCTATTAAAGAAAGTCTTGATAGATATTCAGCAGGTCTCATCTCTTTGATGGAGCACAAAGACATTTCTTTAAGCTGATACAAATGGCCGAAGATAAGATCTCACTGAGTCTCTCACATGGAATAACTGCTGCAAACAAAATGTCTGATCACAACTGGAACCACTTCCTCTACTGACGTCTGAAAATTCCTTTCCGCCTAAATGCTTGTCACAGACTTCTCAGTCAATCAGCTCATTTCAGAGACATTTCAGAGATTAAACAGAGACTGAAAAGTCATCAGGACCGCTTGATTCAGACCAAAACACATACAAAACATTTCATCACATTGTTTCATGGATGTTATGTATTTTCACTTCAAAACACAAAGCCTGACTTGGATGATCACAACCAACAACCGACACATATTACATGTTACAGCAGGAAAGTGTCGACACATTAAACCTACACTGGATCATGTTTCCAGAACAGTTAGTTTCTGTCATAAGAAACTGTGAATCTGATGTTAAGAGTCGACTGACGAGAGCATGTTGTGGGAATTCTTGGATAACATGAATCTGGAAAATCCTGCAGCTCTTAAATCAACTCCTCTAACAAACAAACAAACACAGATATCACATCATTACTGTAATTACTGGGTGTTTTTCTTTCTCTAGTTTTGGTCGAGGTCACTCACCTGATGAATTTCTTGCTGCGACACAATCAGCAGTCAAAGTGAAAGTAATAAAAGTCACAAGGAAAGCTAAAAAGAATCAGGTTCTGTGAGATTGTTCACTTTGATTATTGGTTCTCCAGACTCTGTTCTTATTGGCTGTGTCTGATGATACAGACTCCTGATACACCCTAAAAAAAATTTCAGTGGCTTTGTAAATATCACAAAAACAAAAAGTTAGAAAGTCTTGGCTTAAGTGATTGTTTGAGTTGGACACACCAAAATAAGTGCCTAAAAATCCAACAGTTTGTTTTGCCTTACATTTACAAGAATTGTTTAAGTTTATTTCATGAAAAGAATTTAGCATCTGACTAACAAATTACATTTTCAAGATATCCCTAATATATTAAGTGATTTTCTCTCAAAATATTTGAGAACGGAGTAGTTATACTGATTAGTTTCAAAAACAACAAGTTTTACTGAATCCAAGTCAGTGATCTTTGTCTTCAACAATAACCTAAGATATTGTCTAAGTTTCGCGCTAAATGTCATGACGTTGACACCCGTCACCGCGTCCTCGTAGGAAATCTGCCTTTTCGTCAGGGAACGTGATGGAACAGGCAGGAGGCACCATAGCGGGAGTACTTCAAAATCCGGGTAAGTAACCAGCTAGAACAAGGTGATTAAATATTGATTGATGAATATCAATATGTATTGATGTTTCTTAGTGCATAAACAGCTATATAGGCTGTAATGTTATAAATACTGTCGTGCTGCCATGCTGTCCTTACTTAAGCTATCATGGCGTCGACAAAGAAGCGAGCACGACGCACGACCAGAGAGGGTAGCGCAGTGTCACCTTAAGAGTGGTTTTCATATTTTTCTAACGTCCGAGCCAAATAAAAGGAAAAATGTCTGAGAGTTGTCTTTAACGTTTAACTGTCATTTATGGGGCGCAACGCGCTAGCTTATTTGTCCTCTTCTTAAAGTTGGCGGAGTGGGGGAGGGGGGTTCCTTCTCACACACACACACGCACACACAGAGTGGAGTGGAGTGCAGAGCAGAGAGGCCGCGGTGGAGACAGTGACCAGGTGAAGTAAATGTAACGTTTTATCGAGTTTAACAAGTCGAGTAAAAAGGGAATAATTCCACACACACAGCGGGCTGCAGAGCAGAGAGGCCGAGCTGGAGATTGTGAACCAGGAGAGTAAAAGTAACGTTTAATCGAGTTGATTATAACTCTGGCTTATTAAGCTATCAGTGATGTGCAAGCATGTTATTTCATGAGAGAATGACAACGATAGGTTAGTAAGTCTCTTTTAAAATGTGTTTAATCTATGACCATACGTCCGGGTTTCAAGCTCCGTGTCCTGAATCCCGATAAATATCCATAATAATATCTATACTTTAAACAAACCGAAGCGACAGACAGACAGACAGACAGACATGTGAGGAGCAGACAGCAGTGACAAGGGCAGGCGGGGGCCGGCTACGTGTGTTTCTACTTGCTGTAGAAGAGTAGAGATAACAATCTAATTCGAAAACAGTCAACAGTCTGTAGCCTAACTGCTTATGTTTTCCAAAAATCTTAAAATTTGTCAAATTCTTGTAAACTTAGATACTGGGTGAGACGACAGTCCCACAGCCCCCTACCCCTAACCAGCACTTCTGGCAGAGGACAGGAGAAAAGACTTTGATGTCATCTCAGGTATGTGCTCTTTATTTTTTCAAATATTCATTCAGTATTTAGATGTCAAGAATTACTTATGTTGCTGTCATTAAAATATTTCCCCAGTAAGATATTCAGTGTCCTATATAGTGACTTGGCTGTTGTAAACTTTAATGTTGCTGATCTAGAAACAGTAGTGGGTGGGGGGAATTTCAGAAAGTGGAAAATGTTGGAGTCACAGAACTGTATCCACAGTCTGGCAGCTGTAAATTGTCCTTATAAAGCATTGTATGTATTCTCTTAAGAACAGCGCTCTTGCCCAACTAAGTGTATGTTTTCATATCTGGGGGACACTTGATTATGGCAAAAGGAATCAAGCCTCCACCTGCTGAGCCTGCTCACTACAATCAATAATCAATTAGTTGTTCATATTAGGAGACCTGTCGTATTTTCTCTTTTGTATATTTACTATTTCTATTTAATAACACTTAAGTATTTTCTTATCTGATTACTCGATTAATCATTGGAATAATGGGTAGAATAATCGATTACTAAAAAAATCAATAGCTGAAGCCCTACTTTTAAGTACCATGTAATATGATTTAATTTCAGGTGTTATGGTTTTATTTATTGTTTGTCATGTAAGTATTATAAGCTTACTTTCAATCTCACCACTCTATGGTCTCATTCATTGTCCTGCCCACAGCACTGTCTGGTTACACCTGACAAGTAGGGTTGGATAGGTTTCGGTTTTACCAGTATGGTCTGGTGTAGGACCATAAACTATTTTAATTTAAAACAACCAGACTAAACCAGCATTTGTCAGGTGTAGATGGAAAGATCGAGTAGCGTGCGGCTAGTTAGCAGAAGCCCCAGGATAGTGGATAAACTCGCCACCACAGGATGTTGCCTCTGTTGTTTGGTAGTGTTAATAGAGCTTAAAGTCCTGTGAGGAGTTTTCTGATAGTTATGAAACGGACTGAAATTAATTCTGATGACTCTGTATGAGCTACAAAAGCAAACCAGACCATCAGCAACAAAATTGATAATTTCTGTATAGTTATTTTTAATACCTGAAACTGCTAGCGAGGAGGTAGGTGTCAGATGAAGCGATCAGAATCAGGTTTATTGCCAAGTACGTTGACACAGGAATTTGTTTTGGTGGTTTTGGTGCAGAACAATTAACACAGAACTAGAATAAAAATAAGTAACTGATGAACTGCACGCTGCCTTTGTTTACATTTTCCAGGGCAAAAATTTTAAGTGAGACATGCATGTGACTGTTAAAGAAAGCAGAATCAGATTAGTTGTTAAAAACCACCACTTAAGCATGTACAGGACAAAATCAGCAAAGGGATGAGGTAGCTTTGTCCACAGGGGTTTGCCAAAATCAACACAAACTGAAAGTTCCTCACAGGAGTTTTAAAGTTGTGCACAGAATGCTGCTTAACTATTCCAGCCAATGTTTACAAGAAGTGATGCATGTTATACTTTCTAACATTGTTTCACACTCGTACTTCAGTATGAAGCCTTGTTTTGATCTGTTCAGTTTGTTGTGTTAAAGCTACTGCATTAGGCTGTAAGTACAAACACTTCCTGTGTATGTACTCTAAAAATAGAAATGTAATTAAATAATATGAAGCTTGTAATTATATTGTCACAGGCTGCGTCCAAATAAATTATTGTATGGGAAACCCTGGAAATTTCAACTAATGTAATCCCAGATGATTGTAAGGCAAGGTCATAAATATTGTGTGTCTTATGAAATGCATGCTGAGAGTTAGTCCTAATCAGTTTTGTATACCATGTCTGCAGCATGCTACTGATGAACCAGTCGATGGACAAGAGGAGTTGGCAGAGGAGGTGATCAAGATTTACTTGCTGTGGAACAAAAATGGGTCAGTCAGTGAACCTACTGATGTTGGGATTGTGATTGAGGGCATCCCTGTCCTCAGGAGTCTTGGAACTCTTGCCAGAGCCTGCTGCTATTTGTTGGGACTAACATATGCCCTAGACATGAAGTACCCCAAAGGTCTAAAATACAGTTTTGAGGTATTCCAAAAATTAATACCGGAGCTTGGTCCTGGAAACCTTTCTAACAAGGTTCAGAGACTGAAAAATTACCTGTGTACGTAGTTGCTGACTCCTATTTGTCAGGATGCAGAAGTTTTGATTATTGTTTCTGTTATCAGAAAAGTTTCTCCAGACTCTGTTCTTATTGGCTGTGTCTGATGATACAGACTCCTGATAGGTGTGATGACCACTCCCACCCTGCCTACCTGTTGTCACTCACTGCTTATCTTTCAGGTATTGTGAGTTGGCATGTGGGTGCAGCTGGGCTGGGCCTCCAACACACCATGAAGGCCTGCCTTTCTTACAGTCACAGTGTATTTCTCTCTCAGCTGGGCCGGCTGCATCCTCCTCAGCCTTTGTCCTGTTTGGTTAGCAGCATCCATCACAGGCATCACACCACATTCTCCCTCATCCTCACTCTTCAGACATGACTGATAACTCTCATACTTGCACATCACATCAGTTTGTATGTTTGGTAATTAAAGTTAAATAAATTACTTTATGACTGATTAATGAGTGTGTGGCCTCCCTTTGTGTTACCAGCCCTGAGCCAGGTGGTAACAAATGGGGGCTCGTCAGTAAATTAAACTACTGTTGTGTAATTCATTTACAAAATGTACAAATGTTTTAATATAAACCGTCCAATCTTTCCACATGAAGATTCACAGCAGTTGAGTTTTAAAAGGGATTTGTTCTATTTCACCTACAAAGGTGACATACTGATAAAGTAGCTGTAACAGTTTAAATGCATGGTGTGTTCAGGTGTTCCCCGTGTAGTTGTAACTGTCTTTATCTATCAGGTGTTTGTTTTAGGGCTGGAGCATTTACAATATCCTCTCCATCAGTGGTTCCCAACCTTTTTTCCTTGGAGCCCCCCCGCTTGTATCTAAGAAACCACCTCCAGCATTTAAATCCTCTTGTGCATTAATCTGAAGTCATTGGTCTAAAGCTGACGGTGTGTCAGGTGAAGTTTCTGTTTTACCATCAGGCACTATGATGTGTGAGTGAACAGAAAGCTGCTCCAACTTGGTTATTAGAGTTCACAAGCTGTGAACGGACAACACCCACCTGAGGACAGGTGATTACATTTAAAGTGCTGACGTCAACAATCGCCTTGTGCTGATGTAAAATTACTGATAGAATATTCTTCTTTATTAATGAGTTGTTATGACCCTTAGTTGAGTTGAAATTTGACTGATTATGACCTGAGTTCAAATTAAGATGCATGAGACTAATTCATATTGAAGAGGAAAGATAAACTTGGAACAACTCCACATTATAAAGACAAATCAATGATGCAAAGACCAGAGACAAAGAGAACAAAGATCAACAAGGAGACACAACAGACACCAACCAACAGGAAATGATTAGTTAAAGCAAACACTGTCAAAAACATAACAACATAACATGAAGTTAAATCTTTTAGAAAAGTGGATTAAAACAGGAAAGTTACTTTTCACACACCAAATAACTCCCAAACATTCAAAGCTGTGTAACCATGGCTTCTGTTTCCTTTTAAAGTCTATTAAAAAAAGTCTTGATAGATATTCAGCAGGTCTCATCTCTTTGATGGAGCACAAAGACATTTCTTTAAGCTGATACAAATGGCTGAAGATAAGATCTCACTGAGTCTCTTACATGGAATAACTGCTGCAAACAAAATGTCTGATCACAACTGGAACCACTTCCTCTACTGACGTCTGAAAATTCCTTTCCGCCTAAATGCTTGTCACAGACTTCTCAGTCAATCAGCTCATTTCAGAGACATTTCAGAGATTAAACAGAGACTGAAAAGTCAAAATGTTTGTTTGCATTGAAGTGGAATGAATCAAGAAAGCATTTCAAATGTCTCATGCTCTAAATCAAACCATGTAAAGGGTTCATCTCGAGTGTGAAGTTGCCCTACAAACTCAGAGAAAAATGGAGGAGCACAGCCTGTGACCTGCAAGAGCTGCGAGGGCAGAGATCAATGTTTTCAGATCTTGTCAGATTTATTGAAAAGCAAGTCAAGATTGCATCAGATCCCTTGTTTGGCAACATTCATGACATACAACTGGTATCTCAAAGGCCAGTGAAAGAAACCAAAAGGTACAAAGGAAGCAGTTTCGCTACCAATGTTACTGCTATAGAGGGAAAGGTCAAACCAGAAAGGATGGAGAAAAAGGAAAGCTCCATCTTTTCCTCTACTTACCAAGGCTGTTCGTTCTGCAAAAGGGGTGGGCACTCATTGGAAAGGTGCTCACATTTCAAAGAGAAGATTCACAGAGACAAGATCAACATTATCAAGGAGAAGGGGATCTGTTTTGGCTGTCTGCAAGTAGGCCACATTAGCAGAGACTGTAGGAGTCGATTGGAGTGTAATGTGTGTAGCCAAAAGCACCCAGGAATTCTTCATATTGAACATCAAGATAAAGGAACACCCACAGGACACTCAGCACAGCCAGCTAAATCAAAGATGAGCACTGCTGCTGCTGTACGCCAGACATGTGGGCATGTTGGGGCCGGTTGTGAGGACGACTGTATCTTGTCTATTGTGCCAGTCCAAGTAAAGAGTCAAAAAGGTGATAAGGTGTTGCAAACCTACGCTTTCTTGGACCCTGGAAGCTCTGGTACATTCTGCACAAATTGTCTGGCACAGCGGTTGAATGTGAGTAGACGAAGAAGCCGCATTCTGCTACGAACAATGGGTCAGGAAAAGACTGTGGACAGTCATGTAATAGCAGGTTTGGAAATGTCTGGATTGGACAAGGACGACTTCAGACTTCGGATGTTTTCACTCAAAAGTGTATGCCTGTGACCAAGCTGAATATTCCAAAGCAGGAAGATGTTGATCAATGGCCATACTTGAGTGGTATTGCACTCCAGGAAATTGACTCTGGCATAGACTTGCTTATTGGAACAAACGCATCAAAGGTGATGGAACCATGGGAGGTGGTTAATAGCCAAGGAGGTGGACCCTATGCAGTGAGAACCAAAGTGGGATGGGTTCTTAATGGCCCACTTCGAGGTGGGAATGACAGCAGTAAACAAACAGGCTGTTGTGCCATAACTACAAACCGAATCTCCGTTGCAAACATCGAAGAAATGTTGGTTAATCAATACAATCATGATTTCAGCAAGAAGTCATCAGAGGAACAGGCTGAAATGTCAAGAAGACATCAGAGGAACAGGCTGAAATGTCAAGAAGACATTCAGTTTATGAATATTGCGGAAAGCTCAGCAGTACTTAAAGATGGCCATTATCTCTGGACCTACCTTTCAGGCATAAAAATCCTACCTTGCCAAACAACCGCTGTATTGCAGGACAGAGTTTGTCTCTCTAGTCTGATAAGGAAATTTGGAAAGAATGACAAGTTCAAAGAGGAATATACACCTTTTCTCTGTTATGTAATCAAGCAAGGCTACGCTGAGATTGTTCCAGTAGACCAACTTGATCAGAGTGATGGAAAGATCTGGTATATTCCACATCACGGTGTATACCACTCCAGGAAAGGAAAGTTGAGAGTGGTGTTTGATTGTGGAGCAGTGTACAAGGGAACGTCACTAAACTTTCAACTGTTACCAGGGCCCAATCTCACAAACTCTCTCATTGGCGTCCTTATCACATTCCGACAGGAGCCTGTTGCAGTGATGGCTGACATCCAGGCAATGTTCCATCAGGTCAAGGTCTCAGACAAGGACATCAACTTTCTCACTTTTTTGTGGTGGCCACAGGGAGATACCAAGCAAGTTCCAGTTGAATATCGCATGACAGTTCACCTGTTTGGAGCTGTGTCATTGCCTAGTTGTGCGAATTAACTAAGAAAGAACGCAGATGAGAACCAGTCTTAGTTCTCCACAGAAGTGGTCAGTACCATCAAACGCAATTTATACGTGGATGATTGCTTAAAGTCTTTATCATCAGAGGAGGAAGTAATACAGATGGTGAAAGACCTGACTGATGTCTGTCATAAGGGGGGAGTTTACATTGCATTACAGTGCAGGAACGACCACAGACAAGAAGAGGCATCCTGTCGGTAGTCAGTTCCCTGTATGATACTTTGTGATTTCTTTCCCCTTTAACTCTGCCAGCCAAGTTGATATTACAGGAGTTGTGCCAGAGGAACTATGGATGGGATGAAAGGATTCCCCAGCCCTTTTCTCAAAGGTGGTTTGAATGGCTACAGGGTCTTGAAAAGATAGTAGAGTTTAAAGTGGATCGTTGTTTCAAACCCAAAGATTTTGGAAAACACATCAATGCAAAGCTGCACCACTTTATGGATGAAAGTCAACAGGGATATGGTACTGTGTCTTTTCCGAGGTTTGAGAACAGTGACAAAAGGCTGCACGTTGCGTTCCTCTTCGGAAAGGCCAGAGTTGCACCACTAAAACAAACCACTATTCCCCGGATGGAACTCACAGCTGTTGTACTCGCTGTACGAGTTGATAAAATGCTTCAGAAGGAGTTACAACTACAACTGCAAGGATCATCCTTTTGGACAGACAGTACAACAGTCTTAAAATACATCAGAAACGAAACCAAGCATTTTCACACCTTTGTTGCAAATAGGATAGCTGTCATAAGAGAAGCAACTGACATTCAGCAATGGCTATATATTGGTTCTAAGGAGAATCCAGTTGATGAAGCATCCAGAGGCATGCAAGTGGATGACTTCCTGATAAACAGAAGGTGGATTCATGGACCAGAGTTTCTGTCTCAGCCAGAGGAGGAATGGCCTACATCCAACTTTGATCTCAGTGTGATCTCTTCTAATGACCCAGAGGTTAAGAGGGATCTGACAGTTAACTTCATTGCTAGAGACACAGATAATCACACCATTGTTTTGATAAACTACTTCTCAACTTGGAAGAAACTGAAAACTGCTTGGTTTATGAGACTGAAACAATTGCTTAGATGTCTAAACCATAAAAGAAAGGAAATCCATGCTACCATCAGCATAATTGAAAATGACCCAGAGAAACAAATGACAGCTTTGGAGAAAAGGATGAACAACTTTAAAACCACGATCAGCAGACAAGGTTTACTTCCCGAAGATTACACACAGACAGTTATTGGGTTTGTGCAAGGTCAAAGGTTCAAATTACCTTATTGAAATCTGGCATGAATGTCAAGAAAGACAGTCAACTGTACAAACTTGATCCAGTATGGGAGGAGGGAGTACTGAGAGTGGGTGGTAGTCTCAATAGAGCAGCAATGCCAGAGGAAACTAAACACCCTGTTATCCTGTCTAAGGATTTACATGTTTCCACACTTATACTGCAAAACATCCATCAACAGCTAGGACACGGAGGAAGGAATCACATGCTGTGCCATCTCAGGAAAAAGGACTGGATAACAAACGCCAATTCTGCTGCAAGAAAGGTCATATCCAAATGTGTCACATGCAGACGTCACAGAGGAAAGATTGCTGTACAAAAAATGTACAAATCTTCACCTGCTTCACCAGTATGGCTGTTCATCTGGAGGTTGCGCACACTCTAGATACAGATTCATGTATAAATGCTATACGAAGGTTCATCTGCAGAAGAGGACAGGTATCTAGCATAAGATCTGACAATGGTACAAATTTTGTTGGAGCCAACAGAGAAATGAGAAAGGCTCTGGCTACATTAAACCACAACAGGATCCAAGGTGCCCTTGTACAGGACAAAGTGACATGGAACTTTAATCCTCCAGCAGCATCCCATCATGGCGGCATATGGTAGCACCTGATACGCTCAGTGAGGAATGTGCTCAACTCTGTTCTCCGCCAACAATCACTTGATGATGAAGGGTTGCAAACTGTCCTCTGGGAGGTAGAGGCTATTCTGAATAGAAGACCAATCACTAAAGTTTCAGATGAGACAGATGACTTGGAGGCTCTCACACCCAATCACATCCTTCTCTTAAAGGGAAACCCAGCTTTACCACCTGGACTTTTTGAAAAGGGAGATCTATACATCAGAAGGAGGTGGAGGCAGGTGCAGTATATAGCTGACCTTTTTTGGAAGCGATGGATCTCGGAATATTTGCCTGTAATGCAAGAGAGACAGAAATGGACCGGCGTAAAAAGGAACCTCACTCCTGGAGACACTGGGCCTCATTTACGAACAGTGCGTACACACAAATCTGTGCTTGAACTGTGCGTACACACGTTTGACGCACACATCTTGGATTCATCAATTTATTCTTACCTGAATTTCTTCTTACTCTGCGAACAAATTTAGAACTCCCTCAGACCATGCGTACGCAAGAATGATGAAATAAATGTCCTAGGAAATGTTAACACACACCCTTTTAACTAAATGCATACTGTATAAAAAAAAAAAAAAAGGCTTCAATAAACAACAATAATTGAATTTACTAGTGTATGGACCAAACGTAAATGCCGTGTCATCCTCATAATTTATTGTCATATAATTAAAATCTTCAATTATAGCAGTTGAGTTAGTTTATTAAGTTTACAATAGAGTAGACCATATGAAAATGTTCAAATTGAAATGTAACTTTTGTTACAATTGTTTCTATTTCTGATGATGTGACATTTTTCTTTTTTCCTTTTGAGGCCATCTTTCACGTTCTTTCAGCTTCTCCGTAACATCGCTCTCTTCATGCGGTACCAAACAGATGTCCTTATATAGAGAAATAGAGGCGTGGCAGTATGCTGATTGCAGATCGCGAAGACACGCCTGTCAATTTAGAATGGTTCTGATTTACATACGCTGTTACATGCGCTCCCCCTACTGGCTGTTTGTGTTAAGGTCTGTTCTCACCCTGTTAATTCTTTCAGGTGTGGGTGATTCACCTGATGGAGGAGAGCCCATAAAAGGGAGGGGCAGAAACACGACACTCTCTCTTCCTCTTTGTCTGATGGTTCACAGCAGCAGCAGGAGCAGCTGAAAATACTCCTTTGTTAATTTGAGTGTGCTTTGTGCTTTCTTTAATTATTTTCTGATGGGACCGCTAGTCTAGTTTTCGGTTTTGTTTCTTTACTAGGGTTTAGTTTTTGGTTAAGTTTAGGGAAGGAGGAAAGACACCAGATCCTACGGCCCTTTGTGGGCTGGTCTGAGTGTCTTCCTGCTTTTGTTTGGTTTGGCCGGCCCATCAGTATTTGTTTAAGTTTGATTTTGAAATGGGTTGTTTTGTGGGTTATTCTGATTTGATGAATAAATTCTTGTTGTTTTTGGCAAACTCTGACTCTTTATTATGTTTGGCCTCTTTGATTTGAGAGCCTTTGGTAAGGTCGTAACAACGCACAGTGGTGAGAACAAAATTGGCCGGTACGCATGTGTCATAAATCCGACGGTGATTTTGCGCAAGTACTTATTTTTTGCGGAGAGTAAGAACATTTCTGCGCAGATATTAGTGAATGAGGCCCATTGTCATTATTGCAGACTCTACAGCTCCCAGAGGCTCTTGGATGATGGGTAAAGTTTTTGGAGCTAAACCTGATGCCAAAGGCTTAGTACGGACTGTATGGCTTAAAACAAAAAACAGCGTACTGGAAAGGCTTATCACAAAGCTCTGCTTGTTATTGGAGGCAACAGATTAAGACTGTTCCTGAGGACGAGTGGAATTGTCACAAAAATGAAGATTCAGCAAATTCTGACACCTTCTTAAGAATGCTACGTTGGTTAATATTTTGTGTTGATAGCTCCTTTAAAATGTATGTGTAATTGTGTTTAAATAGTGCACAATTAGGGGCCGGAGTGTAGGAGCTATTGTCTCTTTGTTCTCTGAGTGGGCATAGGAGTGCCCTGAGCATGTGACCAGTCGTTGACTGGATTCATGTAAAGGTAGTAGGTGTGTCACTGGGGGGGTCATGCACCAGGCAGGGAACTCAGGTTTTTACCAGGTCAACGGGAAAAAAAATGTTTGTTTGCATTGAAGTGGAATAAATGAAATGATTAATGTAAACATTTGAATGCAGGACTTTAACTTGTAACAAAATTTTTCTACACTGTGCTACTTTTATCAAAGAGAAAGATCCGAGTACTTCTTCTGTTTCAGCCACAGATAAACTACCCCTGCTTGTGAGGGGAGAATTAAGAGCAGCTCTCTAGTTCCCCCTGCTGGCAGAAGAGTATAGCACTCTTATGACAGAGGCTATAGAAGTTAACATGTCTGCAGCCACAGCCGAGCTGTTAAAGACAAAGGCCTTCATTTAATATAATATAAAATAAAAAGCATTAAAAACACTCGATAAATATAAACTTCCAGTTGTGTTGTTACAGCGGTGATGGCTGACAAACATTAAAATGGTTCTTTTTAAAAGAGCGTTTTGACAATTGGCCCATTTTATGTTAAATAGCTGAAAATCTTTTGCTAATTTATGCAAACTTCTACAATTTGATTTTAATGTTAAATATTGAAAAAAAACTTGTTATAGGTCCAACCTGTCATGTAAGTTTGTTCCTCTATGAATGATCAATAATAAACAGTCATAGTAAATGGACTGTTTTTCTGGTCTTGTGACCACTCAAAGCTGCTTTTACACTACGTGTCACATTCACACACACATTCACACACTGATGGCAGAGGCTGCGACGTAAGGTGCCCAACTGTCAATCAGTCATCATATTCATACCTGATGGCTACTACAATTTGGGGTTCAGTGTCTTGCCCAAGGACACTTCCACATGTAGACTGAGGGAGCTGGGGCTCTACCACTGAGCCACAGCCGCCCCACCGGGCATAGCCCTTTCTCTTTAGCTGGTCATCCTTAGTATCAGCCGCTCAGTGGTTAAACAGACATTTAATAATTAATCGTTTTGATCTTTTCTTTTATTGCAAAAAAACTCACATCCTGTTTAGCGTTAGCTGGAATTGGCTCTAGTCCCCTGCAACCCTCTACGAGTTGGCTGTACAGATACTTGATGGATTTAATTGTATTGTCCGATTTCAACAGCTACGTTGTAATACATAAATATATGTTTGGATCAAGTTTACCTTCTTACAGGTGGTCTTTTGGTATTTTATTGCATAACATATGCTTGCATGAATATTTTAAGGCTTAATTTGTGCTTATTACAAACCCTGAGGTTTCTGCACTGCAATTAACTTGCGTGGGATTCTGGTTGGAGAGGACAAGTAGGCGACTTACCTGACAGCCTACCTGCAGTACATTTGCTGTACTTACCCATTAGTAGTTCAGAGTCTATCTCTGTAATCAAACCTGAGAGAGACGGAGAGAGAGAGTATTACCATCCGGGGCATGCCAAGTCTCCAAGACCAACCCCAGGACACAGGAGTCAGGTATTCCTTTCAAAATATTCTTTCATGAAGCTTGTAGATGGGACACATTACACACAATAAGTGTTCTGGAGCTTCACAGATCACTAACTTAAAGGTATATCCAGGTAAAATGTGTGTGAGATATAAAAAGTTCAATTGCATGCTTTTAACAATACTGTAGATAAAAGAACTACAAATGTCCGTACAATAACATGTAAACCTTGAAGGAAAATAATATAGTCAGCGTGAACTTGATGAACACTTCAAAGTACTTCAATGAATTGGACAAACATTGATGAGAGGAATGGGAGCCATCAGTATGATGGACATTCACATGAAGTGAGAAGCAGTGGTCAACTGTAGCTCCCTGATCAGGACTTCAATCATTTCTCGGAGACAAAAAGCCAATTCAGATAAACAGGGCGCCCTCTTGTGGCAGAAAAGTCACTCAATATTTTAACAAGCAAAATTCAGACCACAGAAAGCACAACACAATTTAGGTAACGTGAAAGGTCAGTCACTGGCTGGATTCTGTTATTTTCATATCAGTTCATTCGTCTTGTGACAGATTCTAATTTGAAAACTATCAATAAATCAAAATAAATCAAACAAAGAGTAAAGAGTAATGTCAGCCAGAGAGCAATACAATGGAAATTGGAGAAACCCCAATATAATAATATAAAGATAATGAGGCTATATTAAATAAAACATTCTAACTGTTCAGCACGTATTTTAGCTTCCACATAAGGCTGGGTAATGATTAACAAAAAACACAAGAGCTAAGGGGTATGTGTTTATTGTCGTAAGGTAGCAACACTTTCTTTTAAAGCTCACCAGCTGACTGACGATGATTAGCATCCTAATTTGTTAAACTAAGAATTGGTCAGCCGTAACTTGTTACACTAGAACCCTGAAGTATTGTGACACAGCTCTTTGACTTAGATCCTGTTTGTTTAATTTATTATTAGTGGAGTTCTTTGGGTGAGCTTTCAGGTTTTCTGGAGTTGCTGCAGTAATAAGAATATACACAGAATATAGACTCTATTTACAGACTCTACATGAAAATGTAGAAATTGTCTTGATGCCGTGTTGGATCAGCGGTTAGATTTCCCTGACTGAATGAATGCATCAGAAACGATGAATCTGACCTCCCTTCAACAAACCAAGTAGTTTTCTTCTCCTCTTGAGGACACACCTGACAAAGCTTCATTTGGACTTTTTACAAATCAGCATCATGATGTTGTTATTTCAGCAAACTTAAGAGCCGTTAACTGCAAGTCGATCACAAGAAAATCTGTTTCTTTTTCAGATTCAAAGCGCTGTAGTGCCGCTTCTGTGTAACTTACTATTTACAGTGAAACTGAGACTCACCAGAAACAGATGAACAGGCGCTGCTCAGCTGAAACCCAGCGCTGGTAGGTTCCCATCAAATAAATCTCTTCAGGGGATGTAATAAACCAAGAAATGACGGCGTTTATTCTGCAGACACATCTGGAGGGCTGAATTTCTTCTTCCTTTTTCGATCTGAACTCAATGTTGTGTCTCGAGTTGCAGTCACACTTTAAACAAAGCAGCGCAGGGACAAGGAAGTCTCGGTTGGAAATCCTTTATCGCTAACCGCTGGCTACACCGGAATGCCAGGAAAGTTCGCCTTCACTCCCAGAGGCTATCATCATCTGGCTATTGTCAGATGATAGCTGAGAGGTTCGGAGATTGCACAGAATGTAGACATCAACACTGAAACAACTTTCACGTTAGCAGTGATCATTTTTCTAAAGACTGTAATGAAAACCACAGTGAATTAAGATAGCGAGACATTTGCTGAAGAGCGCTGCTGTACCCAACCATCAGAAAGATAGCACTGAATAAAAAACAACTTGAAACAACTTACCACAAACAACCACAGAGGATCTCTGTGTCGGCTCGTCACGCTCTGCAAAAAGTAATTCCTCTGTGTACACTGGTTCATAAAAGTTTCCTCTCGTCTCCACTATGAACGACTTGTTGTTTCCATCATAATTTAATTTTATTATATTTGTTTGTTTCTTCTATAAACCGCCGACCCAAAACGTCAATGTAGTTTACAATCAAGAGATTTGTTTTGAGGTATCCTTATAGGACCCATCTCTCTATATATCAGTTGTTAAGATGGTTACACATTAATCTAGAAAACATCTTCAGTTGTTACAATTGATTTTTTAACATAATTTCTAAACTATCTTAATTGTTTATTTTAGGGCATACTGATTATCCTTCTTTAGAGAAAATGTCAGTAAGAAAAACTGTCAGCTGGTTTGGGAGGATCCCAACCATCATCATTTGGCTTGCTTCTTAATTAAGATAAGATATAATTTGCTATTACATTCCTTTATAGACTTTGCTGGTGTTATTTGATTAAGTTTAATTTTTTCCCATTCATTATTACAATATAAAACTTAAATACATTTGTAGCAGGTTAAAATATTTTTGTGTTCATCTGTCACAAAAATACACAAAAGAATTAAGTTGTGGGTTTTAAATATGTTGTTTAAGCTTTAAAAGGTTTCCATTTACCGGGATTCACGTAGCATATTGATCGTGTGTAATATGCTGTTGATTAATTAGTGACTTAACGTACCTAGCTTGATTGTTTCCATGACTCACGTCGCCACAAAAGCAATCTTTGTTGTGTAGTCAAGGTAATTTGCTTAGTAGAAGTTAGGTAAAGTTCTTTTTCCGTATTTTGGAGGAGTTTGTGCCGATGAAGCTTCCTGTGAGAGACCCTCTTCGGTTGTAACCGGGGCACTGGGCAGGCTCGGACTGAGAGTTTGGCGGTTCTGGGAACTGCCAGATGGACCGGTCCAACTAGTTGGCGGCGAGGCACCAAACCAGCGATGTAAGGGGGTGGAGGGTTATATGATCGTGTAAGGTATATGAAGTTACACGTTCGTATAATTCAATAAAAAAGGCAATGACCTATACTATAAGGCAGGCGAGCAGGTGGAATGGTACCGACCGTCGTCATCCCCCCACCCCCTTCAGGTGGACCCGTCCATGTAGTGTCAGAGGTCAGGCGGGAAATAAACACAATCGAGACAGAAGAGACAAGTTGAATGAAAATACAATTAAACTGGAAATAAAAGACCAGAAAAGCGAAAAAGTGGAGTGAGAAGGTCAGAGAGAAAAAGAAGAACTATCTCGAGGCTGATGCCGTAAAGTGTTTAAAGATGACACCATTATTATTATGCTCAAATAACGTCGTTACCGTCAATGATGCCAGTGCCGAGAAACGTCCTCCAAGCTGCAGCAGTGATAAGAGTCCAGCACAACATGAACTCACAAAATGAAGAGGTCATTTTAATCCGGAGCAGGTGATGAACGCTACATGTAAGTTAATGCCAGTTACAATGTTAGTTATCATTTTGGTTGAGAGCGATGTGTTTTGTTTTTCGGCCTTAATTGAGAGCTCCTGTAAATCCCGTGTTGTTCATATAAAGGTGAATATAATTCTTGTTATTGTGCTGTTGGTTTTTCTGTAAAGTTACTGTAAATCCTGTTGATGAATTAGGTACTATGCTGTTCGCTGTAAGACTCTGTGCTTGTCTTACTTGGTGACAATATAAATATAAATATAAATATAAATATACGACACTGATCTCCCGATACATCGACTCGTTCGTATGAGAGTGGGTTGTTTTTATGAGACAGCTGTCACCGCCTGTCACTGTTAACAGAGGCTACAGGTAGTTTACACACTTCACTGATTAACCTGCGAATTACACAGATTTACTTCAGACTTCTTCATCACACCTGTTTCTGTTTCGCGTCTGCACTTCTGTCCGTGTGTCTGCGCTCTCTGTTTCTCTCTCTCCGCGGGGCTGAGGCTCATTGGAATAGTTTGAAATTAATATTCACGCTTCACAGATGGATATGAAAGTCTATACTGCCCAAAACACATGTTCCTTTGTGAGAGACCTGCCGCGAGACGCAGCACTTTGCAGGAAGTATTGTAGACTAATTCATATTGATAATTAAAGGATATAAAACAAGGTAAAACATCTGGGAGTCGGTAATGTGTGTATGCTGTTATGGAAGGTTTGTGAGTGAGGTCTACAACTATTTATTTATTCAAATCAGTCCGACTACAAGCACAAATGATTGATGACATAACAGCCACCTCATTTTACTTTGTGTGGACTCCAGGAAGAATAGCTGTAACTGCTGTAATAAATAACGGGGATCTTTGGTAAATAAATGATCAATAAATAATTATTATTGTAGGTATTTGTTGGGTCATTAATAACTCCTTTAGGAGGCAGATTGCAGCTGAAGTGAGTGAAGCAGTAACCATAATATTATTATTGAATCACTTGATTTGTACTCTGGTGACATTAAACTACTCAGGGATGAACTGACCGTTTGAATTCTGGCAGTTAAAATCCTGCTGGGATTTAAACTTCATGCAGGGAGCATTAGGGAGAATACTCTTTACCTGCACTGATCACCTGCACATGATTGACAGAAAGCTAAGTGTTCTTATTTTTCCTCTTTCCAGTATGTTGGTGCCGCCCTTGTGTTCTGGTCCCTCCATCTTCAACATAATCTGTGGAATAATCCCAAACTGGACCAGGAGACCCACCGTCCAGCCTGCAGGTAAAGGTAGGCCTGTTCTATTGTGGGATTAGCTGATTGTTTAACTGACTGTGGTGGACTTTTGAGGTTAACAGAGTTCATCATCAATTTAACACATTTGAGTTATGCTCAGATTTAAGATTGGTCTCTTGATCTTCAGCACCATTAAATAACAAAGCTCAGGTGTTGTTCAGGTGGTTAACAGACACAACACAAAGTGAAATCACAGCTGGACCACTGAATGTGTTGAAAAATGTTCATCATGTTCGACCGGTTCAATAATCTTGGCACACACTTTTTGTTGCATTCACCTCATAATCCAGTTTCCCTTTTTATCTGACACCAAAATGTTTCCAAACTAAACATCTATATCACACCTGAGGCTTTTCCAAACATCTGAGCCGCTACGTTTCACTTTCATGAATGTACTCGTGAATCATCATCCCTCGTGAGCGACGTACTGTCTTGAATTTAACGTTTGCATTTATCGCCTTCATTTCAACAAGTGTTCCTGCTTCGTCCATTACATGGAGGAATCTTTTGGTGCACCTGTGGTAAACGAGTCTCCCAGCGAGCATCTCACATCAACAAGCAACAGTGATGGAGTTAAACTCACACACGTAAGTTATCTGTTTTGTCTTTAAACTGTTGTTCTTGTCACCATGATGAGGCAGTACTGGGGGGGTAATGTGCTGGTGATGGTGGTTGTGTGCAGGAAGGGGGAACCGATTCCTAATCTCACCTGGGCCATAAATCGGGTTTGAGGTGACCCAGGTTTTCCTGCGTGACCTATTCTGTTTTTTTCCATCTTATCTTTGTTAATAATCTTCAACAAAGACCAAATCATTCCAGATTAAGTGCTTTTTATTCTGATAATACACAACCCAATAATGCAGCTGAGAAAAACAAACCTCTTTGAAGCAGACTTCTGAGGCTGATAATGGACATTGTTCAACTTTTAGACACACAAATACAAAATCTCTTCTGATACGTTCTTAATAAATCGTTGGGTAGAATCCAGACTAAAAGTGCACATATAGACAAAAGCCAAAAATAGACCCCACAGACATAATAAAAATCAGTCCACCAAGAAATATGGCCACATGAATCAGCTGAAAACTCAGACGGGTTATCGTCAACAGTTTTCCTCAGAGCATAGCTTGCACAGCTGGGAGAGGACACGGCACCAAACAAGTGTACAGTCATTCTATACTCCTCCGAATCCTTGAAGTCTCCATCCGGCCACCAAAGAAAGTGAAGAAAATCTCAATCCTGCAACTTTCACGTGATGAAACATGGCTTTTATGTCACCTATGAATGCCACAGGTTCCTGTCTGAAGCGAAGGAGGACTCCTGGCAAAGAGCTGATTATATATTATTTTTTTGGCACTATTTTCTCTCTTGACAAATCCAGTATCACTACACCTGCAGCAGGCCGGTTTCTCAGGTGACGTGATCCATCAGCTGTTTCTAAGAGAACACGCTGGAACTGGTAACTTGTGAGACGACGTTTGTTGTCACAGAGGAAATACATCGAAATGGTGCGAATTTGTGATTTTCCTGGATGTAGTAATAAAAAAATTCCACCGCACGTATTTCATCGTTTTCCTGACACGGATCGTGACCTAAGAGGTCACGTTGGATCCGTTGTTAAAGGTAAATCTTCCTCATCACTTTCATAGTCCGACATGTTTACTTCAACGATGAAGAGAATCAGTCAGAATCAACGTGTAACGGCTACTAGGTCGGCTTACCTGAGAAACCAGCCGGCTGCAGGCGTAGTGATACTGGATTTGTCAAGAGAGAAAATAGTGCCAAAGAACGACGCAGTATATGAAATCGTAGGACGATGATTTTTGTTGAAATGGATCACCATCGCCTGCGTGTTGTTTCTGTAGGGTCAAACTTTTTGGTTTCATGACCCGGCGTCTCACTGGAGCTACTACTTCTCCCCTGATAGCAGGGATGCACCATATTGGGAAAACAATGACATTGCGATAACTCATGAAGATTTTAAGTTGATTACCCCACAACACAAGCCACAGCTTCCCTATCAGCACAGTTTAGTTTTGTTAATATTCTATATTTAATTGTAGCCTCTTACCACTCTACGGCCCGCCGGCGGGCCGTCATGGCGATCACTGCAACATTTGCATATCTGCTACGATGCTTACTTTATGTTGTCACTCGTGTGTCACTACGTTAGAAAGCTAAGATTCTCAAGATTCTATTGATATAAACCATTAAAAGATACAATCACCACAGCGGGTGCAATTAACGCCAACAATACATAAACAAACAATAACAAAATTGACGTAACTCCACTTCACTTCCACTGATGCATATTATTTTCATAAATTCACTCCTGGTACATTGCTAAAGGTCCAGATGATATAATCCAGTAAAGTATTTAGTCCAAAAGCATTATTCCATCAATAAGTATTCATAGATCGCCGTTCGTCGTTACTAATCGGCCGTCAGAAATGCCCAATTTTCCCGTGTATTTACTGTAATAACTTCATATTCCCTTTGAATTACCGCTCCGTTCCGATATCAAAATGGAGTCGAGGTTCTTAGCTTTCTGTAGAGATCTTATTTGAACCAATAGGAGCTTCCCTTACTGATTGAGTTACAGTAGCCAACGAGAGTCGGCGTTGAAAGAAAAATGCATGTATCTCTTTGACTGAAGACAGTGCCGGCCAAAATCAACTGATTATCGTCTGATTGATATCACCTGAAAGCTAATTAAATTCTGAACACGGCTGTATATGATGCGGCTGTGTAACTCTAGATGCAAGACAACGAAGTCGGAGCGTAAAGGGAGAAGTGTTTATCCAGAATCGACTGCGTCTGTGCGCATTACTTGCGTAAAAGGGGACTTCGTCTTAGACCCGTTGTTTTTGACCGTAGAGCACTTCAACTTAGTATTTTTTGTCTGAAAATGGCGAAAAGGACTTCGAAGACCAAGTATACTGTGGAAGAGGAAATGAATGAGTGTACGAGAAGACGCGACAGCGACGAATCCACGGAAGAATTGTCTGATGAAGAAAGCGAGACATTCTCTGCTGATTCTGAGGCAGAGGAAATGTTTCTTGAAGGAAAAGACATCACTGTCGATAAGTAAGTAATTTATTTTATTGTCTAACTTTCACATTACTATATATTTCAAAATAAATAAGCCTTAGTTTGAGTTATAAATACGCATTTGGTCGATATTTTATATATTTTGTCGAATAAATTCCTTTCTGTGTGTGCTGCTCTGTGTGGGTGTGGGTGTGTGGTGGGGGGGCGGGGGCGTTTTGAGGTGTTACTTTATGGGGGAGTTGTTAGTCTGTGTAATGCCTCCCTCTCCTTTGTGTTTCAATGTGTGAACTGCTGACATTGAGGTAAAAGTAGAATACAGAGAAAATGAAAAAGTTTTGTTTAGTCTTGTAAATGAGAACTTATTTATCTATTTTCACATTATAGGGACACGATTCAGATATTGATTGGGAGCCTGGTACTTCTGCCCCAGTCAGCAAGGAGCCAAGAGTTGAGGACAGTAGCTCATCAGAAGAGGAGCCCCATCCCCCAACTCCCCAAAGAGGTTCTTCCAGCAGGAGACCCAGAAGCAGAGGACGAGGGAGAGGGAGAGGCAGAGCCAGAGCCAGAGCCAGAGCCAGAGCCAGAGCCACTAGCAGCAGTCAAGATGTTCAACAACACCTGAAGAGAGATGGAATGATGTGGATGTTGCTGACATCACACCACCACAGCCCACCTTCAGACCTGCACGTTTAGTTGGACCCCAGCTCTTACTTACTGTGACCTATTCAGCCCTGCAGCTGTTCCAGCTTTTCTTCACAAACTTCATCTTAGACACTATAGTTCAGAACACTAATCAGTTTGGCTCAACGTTCCACTCACCGCCCAACAACCCATGGATTGATATAACACAACAAGACATGTTTTCATTTATGGCCATGGTCATCTTCATGGGTGTTGTGAGGTGCTCTGCACACACCGATTACTGGCGGGGAGGTAATTTGTACAGCTTGCCGTTCCCAAAACGTGTAATGGCTGGTAAGAAATTTCTAAGGATCTGCCAATCCCTTCATCTCAGCTGCTCAGCGGCGGATGCTGCAAATGAACAAAAGAGGGGCACAGCAGCCTTTGATCGTCTGTTCAAAATAAAGCCTCTGTATGAGGAGGTCAGGGCTGCCTGCAAAAGAAATTATCACCCAAGGCAAAATATTTCTATTGACGAGCGCATGGTTGCCTCCAAAGCCCGCATCATCCTCAAGCAGTATATGAAGAGTAAACCTGTTCGCTGGGGATATAAACTCTTTGTCCTGGCAGACTCCAACACAGGTTATACTTATACAGGCCCATGGTAACACTGGCAAGGGGCTCAGCTACGAGTCTGTGATGGAGCTCATTGACACACAGCTCCTGGGCACCGGCTACAAGCTCTTTGTGGACAACTTTTAGACGAGCCCCACCCTCTTCCGTGACCTCCTCCAACAGAGAATCTGGGCATGTGGAACCATCCGCACCAACAGAATTGGTTTCCCAAAAACCAAAATCAATGCACTGGACTCAAAATCTCCCCGAGGCAGCATACGCTGGATCAGGAAGGACTCCCTCCTCTTTGTCCAGTGGCGAGACACGAGGGAGGTCAACCTGTGTTCCACACTCCACACAGCCCACTCAGATGACACAGTGCAAAGGAGGGTCAAGGGTGCAGATGGGCGCTGGGCAATGAAGGACATTCCAGTTCCACCAGCAGTGAAAGAATACAACCAGTACGTACTATATATTCAATTATGTTTTATGCCCTTTGAAATGTAATTTGTTTGCTACACATATACACATTGCTACACACATATTTATGTTTCTCACTGTTGTGTTTTTTCAGATGCATGGGTGGAGTGGACCTCTCAGATGCCCTTATTGGCTATTACAAAGTCCTCCACAAGACCCGGAAGTGGTATAAGACTTTTTTTTACCACTTTATGGACATTGCAATCGTCAATGCCTTCATCCTCCACAAGGATATGGCCCTTCGAAAAGGACAGATACCGTTGCACCAAAAAGCATTCAGAGAGAACCTTGCAGAGGAGCTGGCAGCAGCTGGGTCTCCCTCGACAGCCAGACCCCCACCACCTCCTGCCCCACCCACAGGAGCACACCACAGGCCAGTGCACATCAGTGGGTCCAGCACAGCTGGGCGGCTAAAGTGCAGGCAGTGCCACTCAAAGACACCAGTGAAGTGTTCGTCCTGCGATGTGCCATTGTGCTTTACCCCCGGCCGTGACTGTTATAATGACTGGCACGTTGCCAACAACTTGTAAAGTGCAGATAGTGTAATGCAAATGCACCAGTAAGGGGCTGTTCAACGATTGATGCCAAGAACCTGTAAATACGTGTGCATGTAAATTTGTAAATGTAGCTTAGCGAAAGTTCAAGCAGGAAGACTGTTCTCATTCATTCATTCATCATTAACTTCATTCATACTACACTCTCTCTCTTTCCCCCCTCTGTTCCTGTTTCGCGATCAGTTAGACACGACGTCTGTGAACCAATCATCTTACTGCTGTCAAACTTTAAATCTGCTCCTCTCTCTTCCGCAATCTGCTCATCGTTTCAGACGATTATTGCGACCCTCCTCCACCCCAGTCACCTCCATCCTTTTCATCAGTGTCCAGTCAGCTCAGCTCATCCTGCATCCTCTCTTCACCATCATCACCACCAGTGTCTAGACTCCATCGGGGGGGTATCCCATCCTGCTCTCGGCCTCTACACCCCTCCAGCACACGATGACATCACGATGGAGTCTAATCGCCAAAGACTTTGCACATTTCATTTCAACTTGTAAATAAATAATTGTTCAAACGTATTAAGTCTCTCCTGATTGAAATAGTTTTGTGTGTTGATTTTTCTATAAACTCCTTCTTTTCATCCACAGCACTTGTTTTGGCTCTTTTATATGCACAAGTTTAGTTTCAAAAGGGTGAAAGTGCTGTAAAAAAATGTTTATGCTTCAATATTTATAGTATATAATATTTATTATAGTACTGACAGTGAATCTGGATATGGGATAGGGTACCTCTAAGTGTCACCTTTCATTAGAGCCCTGAACCATGTCTGTAGCTTGAAGCATTCAAAAGTTATAGTCATTTTATCCTCAGTATGTGGCCTTGGTTAGCATGGGTCCTTTGGACTCTCCAAGTGGTCCATTTTGGAAACGCATGGACCAACCTTTAGAAAAACAGCTGTAAACAAATTAATTTTTTGTGTTATTCTTATCTACTTTGGACTGAGACAAGTTTACAACTTTTGCTAGGGCCCTATGTTGTTTTCCAGCTCATACCTGTCAGTGTGATCCTCTGCAGGCTCTTTTTGCAAAGACAAATTCAGGCGACAATAAAAATTTCAAATTTCTGTGTTGTTCCAAATTAAATAACTCCATGCCAGTAGCACTGACAGTGATTCTGACTGTTTGAGGAGGTAATTCAGAGTCTTACCTTTCAAACAAGCCCAAACCCATGCATGTACCCCAAGTGATTCAAAAACAGACCTTTATTTACTTTTTCAATGCTTTTTCTAGGCGTTTTAGCCGAAAATGCCCGGAGTGGTAAGGGGTTAAGCATCTAAGTGCTTCACTACACACGAGGGGCTTGGCTGGTTACAAATAAAGACAGGTCATTTAATTCTCCCCTTATTTATTGAGGCTGAATTGCAGCTTGGAGGCCCCCTAGTGGCAACAGGGGCCCTATGCATCCGCATAGTCCTCATATAGCAAGAAAAACCTCTGCTCACCTGTGTCTGATTAGCCTCTCCTCCCCAGTGTATTTTAGGCCCAATCTCCACCCTAAAGCCTAAGCACTGAACCCTCACAGACTTTAACGACGTCAGGCGTGCAGCGTGTGAGCGCGTGAGGGTTTGAGAACTGTATAAACATCATCATGTCATCACAAGTTGCCTGGAAACCAGGGGGGTATACTACGAGAAAGAGATTTGCGGTTATCGAGGTAACTTCAGGGTTAACTCTGAGTTTTCAGTACAAAGGGGGTTCACTTCTTACCGGAGTAGATCACCATGGTAACTTATGCTGACACCGCCTCAAACTCATGTTGGATTTTTGTTGATTCCCTGATTCTCAACAGTGAACCTTTGTTCTGCCTTGTTTTGTCTTTTTTAGTGTTGGAATAAATCATCTGCACCCGGGTCCTCCCCCTTTTTGTTAATACATAGAACTTGGCAGAATATTTGGTATTTATGAACAGGACTGATGCTGATGAAAAGATTTGAGTCAGTGAAAGAGGAAAATTATATGAAAATAAAAAGATGTTTTTTGAAGTGTTTTTTTTGTCAACGTTTTAACAAGTGGGATTTTTTTTAAGTTGACATTGACATGTCCCAGACTGTGTTAATCATAAAAACGTTCCTGTCTATCGTTTAGTAAATGGGAAATAATTAGTTTTTGTTTTTTTCCATAAAAAATATAATTGGCATGATGCAAATAAATTCACATTTAAGGTTTAAAGTTCTGAAAACTAAAATGCTGACATGCAGGTGAAAAGAATCTGTAGTCGATTACCTTCAATAAGAATGTATTGTCTCTGTGTTTCTTTACTAAGTCTTGTTGTACAATGTTTTTTAGCTTCCAAACAAATGATGCCGGATTTAAAACAAACAACAGAAGCATCACATGGTATGTATTTATGGTGTAAGGTAGCAACACTTTCTTTTCAAACTCACCTGCTGATGAGGTAAAACAGCTCATCTTCGCTAACATTAGCATCCTAATTTATAAACCTAAGATTTGGTCGGCCTTCATTGGTAACATTTGAACCCTGAAGTATCGTGACAGCTTTTTGACTTTGTTCCTGTGTGTTTAATTCATTTCTTTCTTTGGGTGAGTTTTCAGGGTTTCTGAGTTCCTGCAGTAACAAAAGATATTTGTTGTTCTTGTAAACCAACAACAGGTCTTTATAAATGTGATTATTCAGGATGTGGAATAAATAAAAGCAACAGAAGCTTTTTCATGCGGAGGTGAACCGTTACATTGACTCACTCTGCAGGTAGAAACAAACCGTTAAGCTGGATTCTGTTTCATCAGTTCATCACAGAGATTATTAAATTAAGAACAGTCCACACTGAGCCACACTTCATCTTTTATTCTTTATTCATCTTTTATAACAACAAACATGAAAAACCAAAGATCAAACAGAACACACGTTTAAAGATTGATGTGATCAGTTAAACAGTATCCACTCTGATATGAACAACAACAACAAAAGATGCATCACATAATTAATTGTCTGTCGTCATTCTTCATCATTTCAAATCATCCAATGAGCTGCTTACATGATATATGTTTTGGAATATTTGCAGCATTATATGTGATTATGGATTACAGAGAAAACAGAGTGAATGACATCTAAACATTTAATTTCACTGACATGACAAATATCTTGATCTTCCTCTTATGAACAAGAAAACAAAGATTATCTCTACAGACCAGCAGAGCTTACAGCTGTTCCAATCTTTCTTTGCTGAGCTGTTGTCTGTGTCTTTATTTGTAATGAACAATAAGAAGTCTTTATTCCAAACCAAACAGTACAACAAACACACCACAGCATAAACAGGAGGCCTTTGTGTCGGCCCCTTGTTCCTTTAGGCTCCTCAACTCAACACTGTGATACTTATCTCACCAAACTGAACAAAAAATTATCCAAACAGAAAATTAATCAATTTTACTTTTACACAATATTTTTCAGGTATAGTGATGTGAAGTTGAAAGAACATGTTGTACAGAGTTATTTGAGTAAAGGCCTGCTTAAATCAACATTTTGTCAAGAGTCTAACTACTCATAGCGACTGTTGCTATGGCCTATTGTTTAATGTTGTACAAACTGCTGATTTACACACCCATCAGCCAAAGACAAGTATTTATGTTACCATGGTCTGCATTACAGTGTAATCCACTGCAAGACATGACAACGAAATCTCTGTCTCTCTCCAGTTTCTGAAAGCAAACAACGATAGAAAGGAAGCACATCTGAAACCTTATGAAATGCAACAACCATTCTCCTCCTCAGACGCAACTTCCTGTTTCACCTCCTTATACCATAGACCTGTCCATGTCCACTGAAACCAACCTTCCTCGTTTTTCAGAAGTGTCTGTATCAAATTAGTGATTTCTTTGTCATGTGTTTTCTGCAGAATCTTCTTTTCTTCCTCAGTTTTAAGCTTCTTCATGGCTTCATTTTGTTCATATAGTAAGTTGTTGATTTGTGTCAGATATCCTGTGTTTTTGATCAAAGATTTTACTAAGTTACAAATTTCAATGTGTGATTCCTTTCTGTGTTTCTCTTTGAATTCATTAAACTCTTCTGCTTTCTTTCTGGCCTCCTCTTCATGTGTCTTCTTCATATTCTCCATTTCTGTCTTGTGTTTCTCCTCAGTGTCTTTTTTCTCGTTTTCCTCTTCTTCTCTTCTGATTCGATCCTCTTCTTTTCTTTTCTTTTCATCATTTTTTCTTTCCTGTTCGTATTCTTCTTGGAGCTCTTTTATTCTTGTTCGTTCCTCCTGTCGTCTCTGTTCGTCTTCATGAAGTCGTTTTTCCCACCATTCTTTTTGCTTTTTCTCCCAGTTCTCTTTTTCTTTTTTCATCTCTTCTCTGGTCTCCTCCAGCTTTCTGTCAATAGTTTCCTTGTCCTCTGACTCTGACTTGATCTTTTTCTCCAAAGCTGCTAATTGCTGTTCCAACTCCTGTCGGTGAATGTCTTCCTGTTCTTTTCTCTTCCTGTCTTCTTCTTCTCTTTTGTTCTGTTCTTTCTCTCTCTCCTCACGTTCCTTGTTGATTTTTTCCTCCTTTTCTTTCAGCTGTTTTGCTCTCAGTTCTCTTTCCTTTTCAGTTTCTGCTCTCTGTTCTTCCACTCTTTTTTTCATTGCTTCCATTTCTTCTTCATGTTTTCTTTGAAGTTCCTCCCTCTCTCTCCTCATCTCTTCTTCCTTCTCCTTCAGGATCCTCTCCATCTCTTTCTTTATAGCTCCTTCAGCCTCCTGCAGCATCTCATTGGTGAAGCAGCTGCCTCCATTTTCCTTCACCATTGTGTCGATCTTTGTTATCAGCTCACTGACTTGTGTTTGGTTTTGTTCCTCATAGTTATTAAACACATGGTATCTTCCTCCACAGTCAGTGATCAGTTTCTTAAATGAATCATCACATTTCTTTTCAATGTATTCTTCAATTGATCTCTTCTCATGTTTTAGTGTGTCTCCTCTTGTGAAAAGAATGATGGTGAAATTTTCAACATTCTTCCCAAATCCTTCCTTGATCAGTTTTAATGTCTCCTTCTCCTCTGGTGTAAATCTGCCAATTTGTAACACCAACAGGAAGACGTGTGGTCCTGGAGCCAGAAGACTGATGCATTTTATCATCTCTTCATGAACCTCTTCATGGGACAAAGTCGTGTCAAACAGACCAGGAGTGTCGACCACAGCTACAGGACGGCCGTTCACTTCACCATGTGCTTTATGACATCGTTTGGTGACTGATGTTTGACTTGATTCAGCCTCGAAGTTGTTTCTTCCTAGAATGGTGTTTCCTGAAGAGCTCTTTCCACAGCCAGTCTTCCCGATCAGCACAATCCTGAGACACTCTGGGCTCTGCTTCTCATCATCACCTGAGAAATAAGAAAGCTTTAAGTTACTTTGAATGCTGATGTTTTTAAATGATGGCCTGCAAGGTAAAACGTTAAACAGGTTGTTTATGACCCAGAAAATGTATCTTATTTATATTTATAAAATGTATGTTACTTACAGCTGAGCAGGCTTTTTGTTTTCAGCTCAGCCTGTAGTGTGCTGATCTTCTCTATTTGTGCATAAGCAAATGTTTCTGTTGTGTAGCTGATTGGTTTGTCTTCGTAGAGTCTCATTCTTTCCACCTTGTCCAACAGCTCTGGGATCTGCTGCTTGTCCTTGATGTTGAGAACCAAAGATCTTCCTCCACAGCTCTGAAGGAGCTCCTGGATGTCTTTGCTTTCTTCTACAAAGTTAACAACAGCTGGATCTTTAGGATCTGACTCCACAGTGAACACAATCATGGTGAAGTCATTGACTCGAGAGCTGAAGGTGTTCTGGAGGGTCTTTAACTCTCCCTTGTCTTCATCAGTGAGGGGACCCACAGGTAGGACCAGGATGAAGGCGTGGACACCCTCAGGATCACAGAGGGAGATACACCTGAGTGATTCCTCCATCACTGCCTCCTGAGGTTTTCCATACAAGGCAGGCAGCTCCACCAGGGAAAGCCAACGTCCACACACCTCTCCCTGATGTTTAACACACTCTGATGAGCTGGAGACTGAATGAACATCTGTCTGACCTAAAATGGCCTCGGCTGCTGAAGTCTTCCCTGCTCCTCTCCTCCCACACAGAAGCAGGTTTAGAGCTGCTTTGTTGGGTCCAGACTTTGGTCTTAAGGACTCTTCAGTGAAGGTGAGGAAGGTTCCTTTGTTTTCATGCACAATGTTCTCAATCTTCTTCATTAACATGTTGTGATCATCTTTAAACATGATGTAGTGTCTTCCTCCACAGTCTTTAAGGAGATGATTGACAGTGTATCTTTCAGTCTCCTTGTGTGTCATGATGACCATCGAGTGTTTTAAAGCATCTTGTCCAAACAGACTCAGGATGAACTTCAGTGTTCGTCTGTTCTCCTCAGTGAAATCAGAAGGTTTCACTAACAGCAGCAGAACATTTGGTCCAGGAGGACAAAGACTCTCACAGCTCTTCACCTCTCTTCTCACAGCCTCCTCAGTCAGACTGAACATGTCTGGAGTTTTCACTACTGTTAATGGTTTTTCTCTCCACTGTCCACACGTGGCGACACAACGCCTTGTTGGGGAAGTTTGGTGATGAAAAGCTTGACCGCTGATAATGAAGTTACCAAGTCTTGTCTGTTTGTCTTCACTTTTTCCCAGCAGCACGATCCTGAATCTAGATGCTTTAACACGACAGAGAGAAAATAAATTACAAACTGATAATGAGGCTGAAATCACACCTTGTTGATGTTCAAGTGTTATTAAACTGATTTTGTTCATGTTGTTAATCTAATTTTTAAAACAATTACATCTGGAAAGGAACTGTTTGAAGAATCAGAATCAGAAATACTTTAGTAATCCTTGTGGGAAATTCGGGAGCCTGGATATAAGATGTCCATTGTAACTATACTAAATATGGCAATAGAGAGCTTGAACTAATTTTGTTTTAAATGTGAACATCATCCTTAATTGCTACAAAATGAGTAATTTTAGAAAAGAAACAATCACAGGAATTGTTGTGTTGTTTGAAAAGAGCGAGTGGATGGAAATGTATCTGTTAGCCTTTCACTCATTTATTAGATGTTTTATTTGAACAATTGCAAAACTTTTAGAAAATCAGCACAGCATCTGTTTCATACAACATTACCACAACGCCTCACAACCCTTCTTCAATGCTTTGGTAGATCACTATGCAGCAGCTACTAGCCGGGCTAAAGCCAAATGACAGAACAATTTTATACCAACAAATTGCTGTTAAGTGGCTCTCTGTGTGTGAGTTGTACATTTTACATTTTAGAGGCTTATTATTACAGTTTTGTATTTTTCTGCAATGTAGCAAAGTGATGTTGGTGATACAATTATTTTATACCAGTCTGCAGCCAAATTAAACTCTATATTCAAATAAATTAATGTTATTGTGTGGCACTGAGGCTCAGTGGTAGAGTCGGTCGTCTTTCAGTCAGAAGGTCGGAGGTTCGATCCCCAGCTCCCTCAGTCTTCATGTCAAAGTGTCCTTGGCAAGACCCCCAAATTGCTCCCGGTGGCATAGCCAACGGGTCTGAATGTGATAACTGATTGACAGTCGGCACTTTATGTAGCAGCCTCTGCCATCAGTGTGTGAATGTGTGTGTGGATGGGTGAATGTGACATGTAGTGTAAAAGCAGCTTTGAGTGGTCGCAAAGACTAGAAAACTATATAAGTACAGTCCATTTACTTAATAAATGTAATTGAAGGGAGAGCTGGCATGTGACATGATCAAAGACAAAAATAGTTTATTGCCTTTCAGTGCTGGAGAATTGTGTGACATGTTCGTGAGAAAAGATGAATCTGCAAATACATTATCAATACTGTGATGAATTTACTTACTTTGAGACAACACGTTTTTCTCTGGGAAGTTTAGAGTGATTATCCTGCCTGCAGACAGCCCTGTGAAAAGATGACCTCATTCATTTGCAGCTTAATTCTAAAGATAAGAAAAAACATGTGAACAAGGTGTTTTGAGAAATGTTTCTGCACCTACCAGCAGCTTTAACAGCATCTATGAGAGGAGTCTGTGTTTCCTGTTGTTTTGGTCTTTCATCATCTGGTAAGCTATCTGTCGCTTCCTCAAATACTTCATAGCTGACATGCTCTCCATTGTTCTCCTTTAAGATTTGACCCAAGCGTGTTAACAGCTCTGAATGTTCGAGGTTCTTCTGCTCCAAGTATCTGTATTTACACTTTCTGATCATCTCGTTCAATAGAGGGTGTTCCTTGTACTTCTTGAAACCTGGACTCTCCTCTCTCTGTGTTGATATCAATAACAGTGAATGATCAAATGATCGATCACTGAAACTTTCGAGGACTCTGCAGAGACTCAGTTTGTGTTCCTCAGTGAAGTTTTCAGGCTGTAGAAGCAGCAGGAACACATGAGGTCCAGGATCAGAGACACTCGCACAGTTTGTCACATAATCTGTCAGCTGTTTGTGAGAGATGTTGACATTTAACACATCTGGAGTGTTGATAACAGCTATTCTTTTCCCCTCTAATGTTCCACTAATTCTTTGACACTGGTCTGGTTCCTTCTCAGTGTCGAACACAGTCTCTCCCAGTATGAGGTTTCCCACTGAACTCCTCTCAGACCAGCTGTTCCCCAGCAGAACAACCCTCAGCTCAGACACTGAAAAACAAAGATGAGGAAAAGATTGACTCACATTTACATTTATTTAGAGTTTCATTGCTGTTTAGTTTCAGGGGTTTGGTTACCTACTGACACATGTTACCTGCAAAACACTGAAAACACAGATTTGTTTTTAACATCAGGATTAAAGTTTCACTCACTTAAAGGTGGCAGGAACTCATAGCTGTTTCTGCGCCTCAGAGGATGCAGATCATCTGTGATTGGAAGGACACAGACAAATGTAGTCACAGGTAATCACAGTCTTTCATTGCATTACATTATCACAGTTAGATTAATAAGGATATATAATATAATGTCATGCTGCATGTAATACACCTGCTCATGATAGAAACAACAGTGTCATTGCCATCAGGTGCTCCAGGTTTGTTCTTTGTTCTTTAATCCAGGACTCACTGAGCTGATTCAACATGTGAGCACAAAGCTCTTTGGTTGTCTGTATGATATGTAGACAGAGAGAAGAGAGTCATCCAGACTAATAAAGTCTGACTACACTCACCTGCTGCTGCAGCCGCCATGATGTCACTCTGCTGGAAACATCAACAGGAAACTCAATGCTGGGTTTGAGAGCCTAAACAGAGAATTTAAAAGAATGTTTTTCACAACAAAAGAAAAGATGTTCAGAGCGATATGGAGCCCAGTTTGTTTCCTGCAGACAGCAAACATTGTTCTGTATTTCTGTGTTTCATGTTTCTGTTTATTGTTTTATGTTTAGTGTTACCTATACAATAATTGATGCATGTCTTGCCTTTACCTTTCAAACACACAGGTCTGCCAAAGAGTTGCAGGTGTCAGTGAAGCCTAAGTAAAGCTTCACTTTAAAAAACTTTAACCTGCAGGTGATTTAAACTGAAGGCTTTAAAGTTGAGAGAACAGTTAGACGATTTAACACTCAGAAGGTAACTTTGATCAGAGTTGCACACAGACAGCACTGTTTCAGATGGATCTCTACTTCTCCACAACTCTGACTGAAAATATCTGGTCTGAAGAACAAAAACTAAATAACTTTCTAAAATCATCATTTTCTGGTGTATTGTTTATTTCTGTACTTTTCCATCTCCAGTGACTTCAGATTAAACAAGAGGATTTAAATGTTGGTCCTAAGCTGACGGTGTGACAGATGAAGTTTCTGTTTTACTATCAGGCACTATGATGTGTGTGTCATTGGCCCAATCCCAATCTCCACACTCACGGACTTTGAGGCGCGTTCCCGGTAAGTGCGTGAGTGCTTAGTGCTGTCCCACTGTCAGATCAGCAAGTGTGTGAGGGCTCTGATGCGGACTTTCCGAGAGTCAGCATATCTGCAGACTTTCCTGTGGGATTTACCCAGGATTCATAGCAAACTTGGTGACGTATACAAACGTGATTGTCCAGCCCTCCACTAAATGTAAACAAATGTTTGTACATTGAAGTAGTTCAATAAAGTTTGACCAAAAAATAATAATAAATGTAAATAATTCGAGCATGGACGGTGACGGGAACCGCAAATACGTTTATCTGTAAGTGACAACAATTAAATATTCACAAATGATTAACATCAATGCCTTTCTGACTTTTGATACTTTGTTAAATGAAGCTTATCTTATCTTGAAATATGTAAACACTGTCAGACACACAAGTACCTGCTGCAGGTCGGCTTTTTTACTTCTTAAATGTAATGGCCCATCTGGTTTCCAGGCAACGTGTGATGCCATGATAGTGCGTCCCATTCGTCATTTTTATGCAGTTCTCAGACCCTCACGGACTGACGCACTGGACGCCTGACGCCATTAAAGTCTGTGAGTGTTCAGTGCTTAGGCTTTAGGGTGGAGATTGGGATTGGGCCCTAGACTCTGCTGGAGCCTCCTGCTCCTCTTAGACCCCACCCTCTCACTGCTTCTCCTGTGCACACACCCCTCTGCTCATTATCCAGTCAGCACCTGCAAGCTTCTTCCATGCCACTGACTCTCCCCCTCATTTGTCTGTCAGCCAATAGTTTGCCAGCCTGCTCATCCTGCCACACACCTGTGGCTTGTTAGCTCATTACCCCTCAGTACTTAAACATCCATCTTGCCTTTGTCATTTGCCAGATCGTAGTTTGAGCTTCTGCCTGCTTTGCATCCTCTCTATTTCTGTATGTATTGCCTTTTGGATTTTGACCTGTGTTTGCTGCCTGTTCCTGAACTTGTGCCTGTCGCCTCTGCACTTCTGCCTTACTCTGATTTGTGGTTTTGACCTCTGGAAAGGACTGTACTTTGCTCTGCCTGACAAACAAAGTAAAATAACTGTTGCTGCCTTACTCCTGCCTCTGCCCTGTGATTCTGCGTATGGGTTCTCTCTGATTTGTGACAGAGTGAGCGAACAGAAAGCTGCTCCAACTTGGTTATTAGAGTTCACAAGCTGTGAACGGACAACACCCACCTGAGGACAGGTGATTACATTTAAAGTGCTGACATCAACAATCGCCTTGTGCTGATGTAAAATTACTGATAGAATATTCTACTTTATTTATGTGTCGTTGAGACCTTTGACGGATTATTTGTCACTGAGTGAAAAAAGTCCTCATGAGGCTTTAAACATGTTCAGGGGGCTGGATGCGTGTGGTGCAAGTTGCTTCATAAGAACCTGACCTGAGTTGAAATAAAGATGCATGAGACTAATTCATATTGAAGAGGAAAGATAAACTTGGAACAACTCCACATTATAAAGACAAATCAATGATGCAAAGACCAGAGACAAAGAGAACAAAGATCAACAAGGAGACACAACAGACACCAACAAACAGGAAATGATTAGTTAAAGCAAACACTGTCAACAACATAACAACATAACATGAAGTTAAATCTTTTAGAAAAGTGGATTAAAACAGGAAAGTTACTTTTCACACACCAAATAACTCCCAAACATTCAAAGCTGTGTAACCATGGCTTCTGTTTCCTTTTAAAGTCTATTAAAGAAAGTCTTGATAGATATTCAGCAGGTCTCATCTCTTTGATGGAGCACAAAGACATTTCTTTAAGCTGATACAAATGGCCGAAGAGAAGATCTCACTGAGTCTCTCACATGGAATAACTGCTGCAAACAAAATGTCTGATCACAACTGGAACAACTTCCTCTACTGACGTCTGAAAATTCCTTTCCGCCTAAATGCTTGTCACAGACTTCTCAGTCAATCAGCTCATTTCAGAGACATTTCAGAGATTAAACAGAGACTGAAAAGTCATCAGGACCGCTTGATTCAGACCAAAACACATACAAAACATTTCATCACATTGTTCCATGGATGTTATGTATTTTCACTTCACAACACAAAGCCTGACTTGGATGATCACAACCAACAAGCGACACATATTACATGTTACAGCAGGAAAGTGTCGACACATTAAACCTACACTGGATCATGTTTCCAGAACAGTTAGTTTCTGTCATAAGAAACTGTGAATCTGATGTTAAGAGTCGACTGACGAGAGCATGTTGTGGGAATTCTTGGATAACATGAATCTGGAAAATCCTGCAGCTCTTAAATCAACTCCTCTAACAAACAAACAAACACAGATATCACATCATTACTGTAATTACTGGGTGTTTTTCTTTCTCTAGTTTTGGTCGAGGTCACTCACCTGATGAATTTCTTGCTGCGACACAATCAGCAGTCAAAGTGAAAGTAATAAAAGTCACAAGGAAAGCTAAAAAGAATCAGGTTCTGTGAGATTGTTCACTTTGATTATTGGTTCTCCAGACTCTGTTCTTATTGGCTGTGTCTGATGATACAGACTCCTGATAGGTGTGATGACCACTCCCACCCTGCCTACCTGTCATCACTCACTGCTTGTCTTTCAGGTATTGTGAGTTGGCATGTGGGTGCAGCTGGGCTGGGCCTCCAACACACCATGAAGGCCTGCCTTTCTTACAGTCACAGTGTATTTCTCTCTCAGCTGGGCCGGCTGCATCCTCCTCAGCCTTTGTCCTGTTTGGTTAGCAGCATCCATCACAGGCATCACACCACATTCTCCCTCATCCTCACTCTTCAGACATGACTGATAACTCTCATACTTGCACATCACACCAGTTTGTATGTTTGGTAATTAAAGTTAAATAAATTACTTTATGACTGATGTATGAGTGTGTGGCCTCCCTTTGTGTTACCAGCCCTGAGCCAGGTGGTAACAAATGGGGGCTCGTCAGTAAATTAAACTACTGTTGTGTAATTAATTTACAAAATGTACAAATGTTTTAATATAAACCGTCCAATCTTTCCACATGAAGATTCACAGCAGTTGAGTTTTAAAAGGGATTTGTTCTATTTCACCTAAAAAGGTGACATACTGATAAAGTAGCTGTAACAGTTTAAATGCATGGTGTGTTCAGGTGTTCCTCGTGTAGTTGTAACTGTCTTTATTCATCAGGTGTCTGTTTTAGGGCTGGGGGTTAGTTCGAAAAGCTGGAGCGTTGAAAACATCCTCTAAGTGACTAAAGACACATGATGGTGCAGTTTGTGTGAATAAGACTTCAAAGGCCAGTTTTGTATTGTTGTAACATTTAAACAAATCCATTATTATGTGTATCACACTTTTATTCTGTAGTTAATACATATTTCTTAACATCGTTACAACAAATGAAAAATATTACTGCTCAAGTTCTTGTTTGTAAATTTGTTCAAATCGGTCCAAAACAGAGAGCTTGGGGGTCAGTGGGTGACAGCGATATTGTTTGAACTTGGTATTTCTTCTATTAATAATAATGTCCTACAAAAAATATTGCTATGAAACAGTTAATAGTCTGGTGTGTTTGGATATTTAGTGTTTGTCCACATTCAGTCAGAAATAGGTACGATTAGAGAGTTTAAAACAGCCGAGATGTGGTACGTTCAGAGCCGGGCCTCTGAGGGTTTAGCATGTTTAAACACTCATACACTGGTACTTTTGATTCATGCAAACATTTGAATGCAGGACTTTAACTTTTAACAAAGTTTTTCTACACTGTGCTACTTTTATCGAGGAGAAAGATCCGAGTACTTCTTCTGTTTCAGCCACAGATAAACTACCCCTGCTTGTGAGGGGAGAATTAAGAGCAGCTCTCTAGTTCCCCCTGCTGGCAGAAGAGTATAGCACTCTTATGACAGAGGCTATAGAAGTTAACATGTCTGCAGCCACAGCCGAGCTGTTAAAGACAAAGGCCTTCATTTAATATAATATAAAATAAAAAGCATTAAAAACACTCATTCTGTACGATAAATATAAACTTCCAGTTGTGTTGTGACAGCGGTGATGGCTGACAAACATTACAATGGTTCTTTTTAAAAGAGCGTTTTGACAATTGGCCCATTTTATGTTAAAAAGCTGAAAATCTTTTGCTAATTTATGCAAACTTCTACAATTTGATTTTAATGTTAAATATAAAAAAAAACTTGTTAAAGGTCCAACCTGTCATGTAAGTTTGTTCCTCTATGAATGATCAATAATAAACAGTCATAGTAAATGGACTGTTTTTCTGGTCTTGTGACCACTCAAAGCTGCTTTTACACTACGTGTCACATTCACACACACATTCACACACTGATGGCAGAGGCTGCGACGTAAGGTGCCCAACTGTCAGTCAGTCATCATATTCATACCTGATGGCTACTGCAATTTGGGGTTCAGTGTCTTGCCCAAGGACACTTCGACATGTAGACTGATGGGCTGGGAATCAAACCAGCAACCTTCCAACTGAAGGACGACCAGCTCTACCACTGAGCCACAGCCGCCCCACCGGACATAGCCCTTTCTCTTTAGCTGGTCATCCTTAGTATCAGCCGCTCAGTGGTTAAACAGACATTTATTAATTAATCATTTTGATCTTTTCTTTTATTGCAAAAAAACCCACATCCTGTTTAGAGTTAGCTGGAATTGGATCTAGTCCCCTGCAACCCTCTACGAATAGGCTGTACAGATACTAAATTGCATTAATAAAGTGTGTTTCTAAATATTGAATTCACTATTATCTTGTCAGCTGTAGTTTTAAATGTCAACACTAAACTCTCTTGGCTGTTACTGTTCTTGTCTGTGCGCCACCAGGGGTCCGTTTCACAAAGCAGGTTTATTGAAAACTCTGAGTCTGTTAACCCTGAAATGAGGGAAACTCTGAGTTTTCCGTTTCACAAAGGGAGGTAACTTAAGCTCTCGGTCAGTTACCGTAGTAACAGACTCTATGAACCTAACCTGGTCGCGAGCAGGTTTTCTTCAGGAAACTCAGAGTTTCGCTCCGTCTCCTCCCTCTAGAATATAAAACCCTCATTACTTCTTCATTCATTCAGCCCGTCTCACGCGTGTGTTTAAGCGGTTACCGAATTAAAAGAAGAAACGTTGCGTCTCTGTGCTGCTCTGACCGCTTTGCAAAAGTCTCATATTAAAGTCTAATTATGATAAAAAAAATCAAAAGACAAATCTGTGTCAAAGTCATCATTTGTAGATTTTCCACCACCACTGCCGAGAGCACTCAGATAAGACACCGTAAGTTATTGAAATTTTTATATTTATTTAAACTAACACATTCAGTTTAATCAACATGAATTATAATGTATGTGAAGTCAGCATCATGTTAGGGATAAAGCTGATGCTCATTAAAACAGCCACTGAATGATATTTAATCTGTTTAATATTTAAAATATGATCGAAGTGCTTCCATGTATGTTTTTTTCTCCCGCTTCATTGCTCCTAAATTAATATAAATTTTAGCTTCCGGTCGTGATTAAGTATTAAATAAATAGACCAGTTCAAACTTGCGCATTAACTCGAGCAGCAGTTTCTTCCCACGCTGCTTCTCTCTCTTTTGCAGCTGCAGCCGTGTTACTTTATGTTTCTAAAAACATGCTCGTATTCACTGAACACCCGCATGAGGATTTCGAGCTCCACTGGTGTGACGTAGAGGACCTCTTTTTGTGTACCGTTGCCATGGTGACTCGTGGTGTCGGGGCTCCATTAATGCTGACTTTTTACAGTCAGCGTGCACGCACTGAACTCCGGGTGAACCTACTCAGAGTTGATTGAACTAACTCTGATCAGCTGTTCTGGAACCGAAAACTCAGAGTTTCCTATCTCAGAGTAGATCGACTCAGAGTTCAGGGTTAGACTCAGAGTTTGTTGAACCTGCTTTGTGAAACGGACCCCAGGACACAGGACACTGGATGTTTTCCTTTCAAAATATTTATTCAGTAATCCCCTAAATTAAAAATACGTATGAAAATTAAAATGATACAGAAAGATTAAACCAATGATTATTCCTATCTTTGGGAGGGCAAAAGGTTAAAATATTTTGGGGCATCCATTGATTTTCAACGTCAACAGTGAAATCAGAATCAGAATCAGGTTTATTGCCACGTAGGTTTACACACACAAGGAATTTGAGTCCAGTGTGCCTTAATGTAACACGTAGTCTGAATTACAGACTGAATACTTGTGAGTGTGTTGAGTGACTGAGGGGCCGGATGAGAGTCCGTGTCACGTGGGGGGGTGGGGTGGGGTTGGGTCCTTGTTGATGAGGCTGGCAGCAGAGGGGAAGAAACTGTTCCTGTGTCGGGAGGTTTTGGTCCTGATAGAGCGCAGCCTCTTGCCAGAGGGGAGGGTCTCAGAGAGACTGTGACCGGGGTGAGAGGGGTCGGCCTCGATCTTACCTGCACGCCTCAGGGTCCTGGAGGTGAACAGGTCCTCGAGAGATGGCAGATTGCAGCCCATCACCCTCTCTGCAGAGCGGATGATACGCTGCAGCCTGCCCTTGTCCCTGGCAGTAGCAGCAGCGTACCAGACGGTGATGGAGCAGGTGAGGATGGACTCAACGATGGCGGTGTACAAGTGCACCATCATTGTCTTTGGCAGGTTGAACTTCTTCAGCTGCCGCAGGAAGTACATCCTCTGCTGTCCCTTTTTGATGAGGGAGCTGATGTTCAGCTCCCACCTGAGGTCCTGGCTGATGATGGTAAAAAAACGGTGTTTCCAAACAAAACAAGACAAAACAACGCGCACCAACACAAGAGGCAGCCATCCGCGGCACCATACTTGCCAGGTATTGATAATAAGAACTGGTGTATGTGTTGCTTATGTGCGTCTTAAAAATAAATTGTGTGTTGCATTAAAATTCTTACTCTCTCATTGTCCAGATCGCCTGTGGTTTTACATTATGAGAGAGAGCTACTTATAGTAGGCTATACTGACATTAGTCATTGAAATGACATTGGTCCGTCATCAACCATGAGCTTGAATCCGTGCAAATGTAGCATACATTTTTTTTCATCACCCAGCAGTGGTCTGTCCACCAGAGAGGAAAGGCGGAGTCTAACAACAGACTCAAATACCAACTCACTTGGGTTTTTTTCAGGTCTCTGCTAGCATTGCGAGGAAACAGCTGGCGCTATTTGAAACAGTGTATTAGCCCAACCCTTCTATGGTCCACTGAAAAAGCAAAACAAATGATGTTCCATCAGCTAACGTTAACGAGAGTCGATGGAGAGATCAGAGGATGATACATTTGTCTTTGTATTTTTCTTCCAGTTCATTTCTTGTTCATGCTTTTTCTTCAGGTCCTCTGTTTGTTCTTTTACATGTTTTTCTTTACTTCTTGAAAAGTTTTCTAACAGTGAACTCTTTGTCATGCCTCCCCTCTGCCTCTTGCACTTGTCTGTTATGTTTTAGCTTCAAGTCGTTTATTTCCTCCATGTGTCTCTCAACCAGCGCTGCAAAGTCCTTTGTGTATTTCTATCTGAACTCATTGAGTTCTTCAGCTTGTTTTCTGGCCTCTTCATACTTAGTCTTTATTTCCTCCATTTTCTTTTTATAGTTTTCCTCTAATTCTCTTCTTTCCTTTTCTTCCTGTTCATGTCTCATTCGATCTTCTTTTCTTTTCTTTTCATTCTTTTCTCTTTCCTGTTTGTATTCTTCTTGGAGCTTTTTTATTCTTGTTTCTTCGTCCTGTCGTCTCTGTTCATTTTCTTGGTGTTGTTTTTCCCACCATTGGTTAAGCTTCTTCTCCCAGTTCTCTCTTTCTTCTCTCATCTTTGCTCTGGTCTCCTCCAGCTTTCTGTCAATGGTTTCCTTTTCCTCCAATTCTGCCTTCATCTTTGTCTTTAAAGCTGCATGTTTCTGTTCCCACTCCTGTCGTAAAATATCTTCCTGTTCCTTTCTCTTGCTGTCTTCTTCTTCTCTTTTGTTCTGTTCTTTCTCTCTCTCCTCACGTTCCTTGTTGATTTTTTCCTCCTTTTCTTTCAGCTGTTTTGCTCTCAGTTTTCTCTCCTTTTCAGTTTCTGCTCTCTGTTCTTCCACTCTTTTTTTAATTGCTTCCATTTCTTCTTCATGTTTTCTTTGAAGTTCCTCCCTCTCTCTCCTCATCTCTTCTTCCTTCTCCTTCAGGATCCTCTCCATCTCTTTCTTTATAGCTGCTTCAGCCTCCTGCAGCATCTCATTGGTGAAGCAGCTGCCTCCATTTTCCTTCACCATTGTGTCGATCTTTGTTATCAGCTCACTGACTTGTGTTTGGTTTTGTTTATCATAGTTATTAAACACATGGTATCTTCCTCCACAGTCAGCGATCAGTTTCTTAAATGAATCATCACATTTCTTTTCAATGTATTCTTCAATGGACATGTTGTCCTGTTTTATTTTATCTCCTCTTGTGAAAAGAATGATAATGAACTTTTCTGCATTTTTCCCAAACACTTCCTTGATCAGTTTTAATGTCTCCTTCTCCTCTTCTGTGAGTCTGCCAATTTGTAACACCAACAGGAAGACGTGTGGTCCTGGAGCCAGAAGACTGATGCACTTTATCATCTCTTCATGAACCTCTTCATGGGACAAACTGTTGTCAAACAGACCAGGAGTGTCGACCATGACTACTGGACGACCGTCCACTTCACCATGTGCTTTCTGACATCGTTTGGTGACTGATGTTTGGCTTGATTTGGCTGTAAACTCGTCTCTTCCTAGAATGGTGTTTCCTGAAGAGCTCTTTCCACAGCCAGTCTTCCCGATCAGCACAATCCTGAGACACTCTGGGCTCTGCTTCTCATCATCACCTGAGAAATAAGAAAGCTTTAAGTTACTTCAAATTCTGACGTTTTTAAAAGATGGCCTGCAAGGTAAAACGTTAAACAGGTTGTTTATGACCCAGAAAAATAAGTGATTTATTTTATTTATAATTAGAAATTGTATGTTACTTACAGCTGAGCAGGCTTTTTGTTTTCAGCTCAGCCTGTAGTGTGCTGATCTTCTCTATTTGTGCATAAGCAAATGTTTCTGTTGTGTAGCTGATTGGTTTGTCTTCGTAGAGTCTCATTCTTTCCACCTCGTCCAACAGCTCTGGGATCTGCTGCTTGTCCTTGATGTTGAGAACCAAAGATCTTCCTCCACAGCTCTGAAGGAGCTCCTGGATGTCTTTGCTTCCTTCTACAAAGTTAACAACAGCTGGAGCTGTAGGATCTGACTCCACAGTGAACACAATCATGGTGAAGTCATTGACTCGAGAGCTGAAGGTGTTCTGGAGGGTCTTTAAATCTCCCTTGTCTTCATCAGTGAGGGGACCCACAGGTAGGACCAGGATGAAGGCGTGGACACCCTCAGGATCACAGAGGGAGATACACCTGAGTGATTCCTCCATCACTGCCTCCTGAGGTTTTCCATACAAGGCAGGCAGCTCCACCAGGGAAAGCCAACGTCCACACACCTCTCCCTGATGTTTAACACACTCTGATGAGCTGGAGACTGAATGAACATCTGTCTGACCTAAAATGGCCTCGGCTGTTGAAGTCTTCCCTGCTCCTCTCCTCCCACACAGAAGCAGGTTTAGAGCTGCTTTGTTGGGTCCAGACTTTGGTCTTAAGGACTCTTCAGTGAAGGTGAGGAAGGTTCCTTTGTTTTCATGCACAATGTTCTCAATCTTCTTCATTAACATGTTGTGATCATCTTTAAACATGATGTGGTGTCTTCCTCCACAGTCTTTAAGGAGATGATTGACAGGGTAACTTTCAGTCTCCTTGTGTGTCATGATGACCATCGAGTGTTTTAAAGCATCTTGTCCAAACAGACTCAGGATGAACTTCAGTGTTCGTCTGTTCTCCTCAGTGAAATCAGAAGGTTTCACTAACAGCAGCAGAACATTTGGTCCAGGAGGACAAAGACTCTCACAGCTCTTCACCTCTCTTCTCACAGCCTCCTCAGTCAGACTGAACATGTCTGGAGTTTTCACTACTGTTAATGGTTTTTCTCTCCACTGTCCAGATGTGGTGACACAACGCCTTGTTGGGGAAGTTTTCTCATGATGAAAAGCTTGACTGCTGATAATGAAGTTAACAAGTTTTGTCAGTTTGTCTTCACTTTTTCCCAGCAGCACGATCCTGATCCCAGATGCTGTAATGGAGAGAAAATAGAATCACACAAACCTAATGAGGCTGAAATCACTACACTTTGTCGACATGAGGAGATTTCCAGCCAATGACACTAAAGAAATTGATGATTGACATGAACAATTAACCTTGTTTAAAAGGTGAATAACCAAAAACGACATTTTTGAAAAAAAGATCAAAACCAACACAGAAATATTGTTTGACCAAACTGAGCAGTGTATGTGGAGGTCATGGTGGTGGATGGAAATGTATATAGCCCCTTTCACACAGGCACTCCTGACATTTTAAGGACCGTTTGACCTTTGAGTGACATTACCCAGAGTTGCCCTTTGACACGTCCCTCACAGCGGGAGATTTTTGCCTTTCTGACACGGAGGGGTGGCGGGGGCGGGGAGGGGGCCAAGTTTATTTAGTGACTAATACTGTCGTGTCTTTTTTTTATCTGTCAAAAAGATTGTCATCCACGATCGATTAACTTACTGGACACTCGCCCCTCGTGTTCTGTCTCTCCCATACCTGCAGCAGTGTCTCCCACATGCTCATCAGAAAACACACACACACACACACACACACACACACACACACAAACACGTTCTCTGGTCCCTCCTGTAAATGCATTGATTGAGGAGCGACATCTTTTTTAAATATGGACCTTCTGATTCTGTTTTAAAAGATCTTAAGTGCAGCTGTGTTGTGTCTCATTGGTCGGGTTTGATCGTGTCGACATGTAAAAGGTAAATGGACTGTACCAAAGCTGCTTTTACACTACATGTCACATTCACACATTCACACACTGATGGCAAAGGCCCAAGTGCCAATCTCCTATCAGATCTATGCCCATTCATACCCGATGGCTATGCCACTGGCAATTTGGGGTTCAGTGTCTTGCCCAAGGACACCTCGACATGTGATGTAGCAGTCAGGGATCGAACCGCCAACCTTCCGATATAAAGACGACTGACTCTACCACTGAGACACAGCCGCCCAACTTAACAAGGAGTCTCCTTCACGCGCGGCTCACCTGCTGCTGTGGAAACTAGATGCAGGTGTTTTTTTGGGCGACTTTGTAAAACATGCAGCTCATGATGAATATGAACAGAGCAGACGGATAGGGAGAGAGAAACAGAAAGAGCTGCTGTGTGCAGGTACAGCAGGTAAAGGTGTGTGGGAAGCAGTACCCACCGCCCCCCTCCCTTCCCCTGTCGCTCGCTCGCTCGCAGTGAATGTTCCTGCTGAGTATTTCCTGCTGTGTTCACACATCGGCCGACCTGGACTTTCTCCTGACGTGATACTAGGTCGCTGGCAGGACAAAGTCGGGGTAATGTTGGGGTCAAAATATCGTCCGTTTGCTTTCACACATGCAGCCCACCCGGGTAATGTCAGGAAATGTTCAGGAGGGCAGTGCATGTGTGAAAGGGGCTACAGTTTGCCTTTAACACTCTTGATTGCTGTTCAGTAACAACATTTGGATAATTTGAAGAAAAGGCAGCTTTGAATTATTTTACACAAGGAAAGGCACTAAATATGAACCCATAGGGCATGCTAACTGATTCATGTTAAAAGTTTGTGTTTTTCCTTTTTAACATTGAAGAATTATGCAATGTGTTTGGTCTAATGCTGGAAAAAAGATGCCAAAATCATGATTAATATTGCAATATCTTTACTTACTTTGAGAAAGGAGCTTTTTCTCTGAGAAGTATGAAGACAATCTTTTAACCGCAGACGGTCCTGTGAAAAGATGACCTCATTATTTACAGCTTAATTTTGTCATAAAGGTAAAGAAGTTTGTGTGAACAAGGTTTTCATCAATGTCAAAATTGTTTCCGCACTTACCAGCAGCTTTAACTGCATCTGTGATCTTTTGTTTTGGTCTTTCCTGAGCTGGTAAGCTATCTGTCGCTTCCTCAAATGCTTCATAGCTGACATGCTCTCCATTGTTCTCCTTTAAGATTTGACCCAAGCGTGTTAACAGCTCTGAATGTTCGAGGTTCTTCTGCTCCAAGTATCTGTATTTACACTTTCTGATCATCTCGTTCAATAGAGGGTGTTCCATGTACTTCTTCTTGAAACCTGGACTCTCCTCTCTCTGTGTTGATATCAATAACAGTGAATGATCAAATGATCGATCACTGAAACTTTCGAGGACTCTGCAGAGACTCTGTTTGTGTTCCTCAGTGAAGTTTTCAGGCTGTAGAAGCAGCAGGAACACACGAGGTCCAGGATCAGAGACACTCGCACAGTTTGTCACATAATCTGTCAGCTGTTTGTGAGAGATGTTGACATTTAACACATCTGGAGTGTTGATAACAGCTATTCTTTTCCCCTCTAATATTCTGCTAATTCTTTGACACTGGTCTGGTTCCTTCTCAGTGTTGAACACAGTCTCTCCCAGTATGATGTTTCCCACTGAACTCCTCTCAGACCAGCTGTTCCCCAGCAGAACAACCCTCAGCTCAGACACTGAAAAACAAAGATGAGGAAAAGATCGACTCACATTTACATTTATTTAGAGTTTCATTGCTGTTTAGTTTCAGGGGTTTGGTTACCTACTGACACATGTTACCTGCAAAACACTGAAAACACAGATTTGTTTTTTAACATCAGGATTAAAGTTTCACTCACTGTCAGGTGGCAGGAACTCAAAGCTGTTTCTGCGCCTCAGAGGATGCAGATCATCTGTGATTGGAAGGACACAGACAAATGTAGTCACAGGTAATCACAGTCTTTCATTGCATTACATTATCACAGTTAGATTAATAAGGATATATAATATAATGTAATGCTGCATGTAATACACCTGCTCATGATAGAAACAACAGTGTCATTGCCATCAGGTGCTCCAGGTTTGTTCTTTGTTCTTTAATCCAGGACTCACTGAGCTGATTCAACATGTGAGCACAAAGCTCTTTGGTTGTCTGTATGATATGTAGACAGAGAGAAGAGAGTCATCCAGACTAATAAAGTCTGACTACACTCACCTGCTGCTGCAGCCGCCATGATGTCACTCTGCTGGAAACATCAACAGGAAACTCAATGCTGGGTTTGAGAGCCTAAACAGAGAATTTAAAAGAATGTTTTTCACAACAAAAGAAAAGATGTTCAGAGCGATATGGAGCCCAGTTTGTTTCCTGCAGACAGCAAACATTGTTCTGTATTTCTGTGTTTCTTGTTTCTGTTTATTGTTTTATGTTTAGTGTTACCTATACAATAATTGATTCATGTCTTGCCTTTACCTTTCAAACACACAGGTCTGCCAAAGAGTTGCAGGTGTCAGTGAAGCCTAAGTAAAGCTTCAGTTTAAAAAACTTAAACCTGCAGGTGATTTAAACTGAAGGCTTTAAAGTTGAGAGAACAGTTAGACGATTTAACACTCAGAAGGTAACTTTGATCAGAGTTGCACACAGACAGCACTGTTTCAGATGGATCTCTACTTCTCCACAACTCTGACTGAAAATATCTGGTCTGAAGAACAAAAACTACATAAGTTATAAGTCATAATTTTTCTGGTGTCTTATTTATTTCTGTACTTTTCCATCTCCAGCATTTAAATCATCTTGTACATTAATCTGAAGTCATTGGTCTAAAGCTGACGGTGTGTCAGGTGAAGTCTCTGTTTTACTATCAGGCACTATGATGTGTGAGTGAACAGAAAGCTGCTCCAACTTGGTTATTAGAGTTCACAAGCTGTGAACGGACAACACCCACCTGAGGACAGGTGATTACATTTAAAGTGCTGACGTCAACAATCGCCTTGTGCTCATGTAAAATTACTGATAGAATATTCTACTTTATTTATGAGTTGTTATGAGTTGAAATTTGACGGATTATTTGTCACTGAGTGAAAAAAGTCCTCATGAGGCTTTAAACATGTTCAGGGGGCTGGATGCGTGTGGTGCAAGTTGCTTCATAAGAACCTGACCTGAGTTGAAATAAAGATGCATGAGACTAATTCATATTGAAGAGGAAAGATAAACTTGGAACAACTCCACATTATAAAGACAAATCAATGATGCAAAGACCAGAGACAAAGAGAACAAAGATCAACAAGGAGACACAACAGACACCAACAAACAGGAAATGATTAGTTAAAGCAAACACTGTCAACAACATAACAACATAACATGAAGTTAAATCTTTTAGAAAAGTGGATTAAAACAGGAAAGTTACTTTTCACACACCAAATAACTCCCAAACATTCAAAGCTGTGTAACCATGGCTTCTGTTTCCTTTTAAAGTCTATTAAAGAAAGTCTTGATAGATATTCAGCAGGTCTCATCTCTTTGATGGAGCACAAAGACATTTCTTTAAGCTGATACAAATGGCCGAAGAGAAGATCTCACTGAGTCTCTCACATGGAATAACTGCTGCAAACAAAATGTCTGATCACAACTGGAACGACTTCCTCTACTGACGTCTGAAAATTCCTTTCCGCCTAAATGCTTGTCACAGACTTCTCAGTCAATCAGCTCATTTCAGAGACATTTCAGAGATTAAACAGAGACTGAAAAGTCATCAGGACCGCTTGATTCAGACCAAAACACATACAAAACATTTCATCACATTGTTCCATGGATGTTATGTATTTTCACTTCACAACACAAAGCCTGACTTGGAAATGACTTTAATTTTTAAAAGTACAATTTTACAACAAACTTTTAAAAACCTGTTGCAAACTAAATCATGAAGAGCAGCTACTGATCATTACATAATCAATTAATCTGTACATTATTAATTAAACTAATGGACTATTAAATGCTAAATTAAAAAGTAAAAAAAAAGACAAAGGTGACGTCTGAAAATGTGTTTTGTTGAGAATATTTTTATTAACAAAAGCACAATGAAAAACAGCTCATTTTACATCGAGAAAAACTTAAAATCAAATCTAAAAATAAGTCCTTATTATTTTTACTGGCTTGTTAAATGTTTATAAATGAAAGAACTGACAGTAGAATGCATCAAAGCAAATACAGGAAACACACAAACATCTTTTTCAATAATAGAAACTTTTTTACAAAATAAAACGACCAACACCTCGAGAAAAAATTCTACCATCAATGATTGGAGGAACGGGAACCACGGGTATGATGTGCATTCAAACTGAATTAAGAAGCAGTAGTCAGACACACACTGCAGTATTGATGCCCCGCCCCTTCCTGTACCTGACACACACCTTTACCTTGTGTCTTTGCTGTGTTGGAGCCCTCAGGTGGGCTCAGTCTGCAGCAGAACAGCTTCTTGTGTCGGTCTGAAGCAGATAGTCACTCTTATGGAAAGTTCATATACACAGGGCGCCCTCTTGTGGCAGCTCACCCTCTTAACATACATTTAAAACAGATGACAGTTTGAGTAATGTTTAGTGTCTGAATGACTGAATATTGTAATTTTGAGAATAATTCAATGAGGAGTTGTGAGACAGTTTCAAATATAAAAAAGCAAAACAAAAAACAGAAAGCACGTAAACTTATTGGAAACAATATTTGCTTCATAAATCGACACTTCATCATCTGCACATTACACTGGTCATTAAACATAACCTGAGCTCCATACAGCAGGTTCCTGACAAAAGTTACAATTATACAGCATGTGTGGCTTCCTAGTTGCACATACTGTATATAAACAGAACACTGTGACTGCTGATAAAAAACAAAATATTTGAATTAAGAGAAAAAAATATCAAGCAATAAGACACTATCAGTATATTGCTGCCACAGTCATGAAGATTTCCATTTCAATGAATGTCTGTTATATTGCTCAGGATGAGTAAACACAATGGAGGCTTGTGTATTGGTATTACAAACAGGGTGTGTGAGGTGACAAGGAAAACTAACAGCTGCTGGACAGTTACACGTATATACACGTGGATTTAGGCAGAAGGTCGACCTCAGATGGACAACTCTCCCTAAACAGCAGTAGCAAAACAAACAACCTGATGGGTTGGCGGGACGACAAAATGAAACCCACATTAAGATATTTGATGTTTTTAGACAAAGAATGTAATAATTATGTTCAATAGAATTATTCTGGGTTTTTATCTCATGTCATTATTGTAATAATACTGACTACTGTTTGGAATCTGTCAGCTATCATACGACAGAGATAACCTCTGGGAGCTCTCTGGTGAAGTCAGCAGTTACTCAGATGAGTGATAAAAGATTTCCAGGCCAACGCTTCCTCTTCCTTTGTCTTATGTCTGTGAAGCACTTCGGTCCGCTCACATTGTTTTAAATGTGCAATAGAATTAAACTTGACTGGACTTGTACGTGTGCTGGTCATAGTTTACAGTCCAACTGTGAATTGGAGACGTGAGACAAGTTAGATTATTGCCTGTAATATTAGGAATTTTGTAAGTATTCGATTTCAAACTGATCATTTCTGTGAACTTTGTCCGTAGCGTAAAATCATACAGTGAAATGAGAACTGCACTTGGTGTATTTGTTGCTTAAGTGCGTCTTAAGAAAAAGTGTGTGTTGCATTAACATGAACCAGATCGCTTGTGGTTTTATATTATTATTTAAGAGAGCTACTTTTATATTTGCCACTAAAAGCTCATTGGCCTGTCATCAACCATGAGCCTGAATCCATGTGAATGTAGTTTTTTCAGCACCCAGCAGTGAAAATGAGACCATCAAATTGTTACTGAAATGAAACACAGAAAAAGTCAAGTCCTGTTTATGTCCCAGAAGTTTCTTAGCGGCCTCATTGGACGCATTGATCATGTTGTCGTGTCATGTACATCAGTCATTTAGAAAGAAACATTCAGTGTACTAACCCAACCCTTCCATGTTCCATCAGCTAACGTTATGATGAGAGTCTGATGGAGAGATCAGAGGATGATACATTTGTTTCTGTATTTTTCTTTCAGTTCGTTTATTTCTTGTTCCTGCGTTTTCTTCAGGTCCTCTGTTTGTTCTTTTAGATGTTTTTCTTTACTTCTTGAGAGGTCTTGTAACAGAGTGTACTCTTTGTCATGCCTCCCCTCTGCCTCTTGCACTTGTCTGTTATGTTTTAGCTTCAACTCATACATTTCCTCCATGTGTCTCTCAACCAGCGCTGCAAAGTCCTTTGTGTATTTCTGTCTGAAGTCATTGAGTTCTTCAGCTTGTTTTCTGGCCTCCTCTTCATACTTGGTCTTCACGTCCTCCAGTTTCTTCTTATAGTTTTCCTCTAATTCTCTTCTCTCCTTTTCCTCCTGTTCTCTTCTTATTCGCTCTTCTTCTTTTCTTCTCTTTTCATGGTTTTGTCTTTCCTGCTCGTATTCTTCTTGGAGATTTTTCATTTTTGTTTCCTCATCAAGTCGTTTCTGTTCATTCTCATTTCTTCTTTTCTCCCACCATTCATTTCTTTCCCACTCCCAGTCCTCCTTCTGTTTTTTCATCTCTTCTTTGCTCTGCTCCCACTTTCTGTCAATAGTTTTCTTTTCCTCCGATTCTGATTTAATTTTTTTCTCCAGAGTTTTAAATTTCTGCTCCCACTCCTGTTGTTGGCGTTCGTACAGCCCTTCCTTCTCCCTGTCCTCCTCTTCTCTCTTTTCCTGCTCTTTCCTTCTCTCCTCACGCTCATTGTTGATGTTTTTCTCCATTTCTTTAAGTTGTTTGTGTCTCTCCTGTTCATTTTCTGCTTTCTGTTGTTCCATTCTTTTCTTCACTGCTTCCATTTCTTGCTCATGTTTTCTCTGAAGCTCTTCCTTCTGTTTCTGCATTTCTTCTTCTTTTTCCTTCAGGATCTTCTCCACTTCCTTCTGAATCGCTGCCTCCGCCTCTTGGAACATCTCTGAGGTGTAGTAGCGCTCACCATTTTCCGTCAGCATTCTGTTAGACTTTGTTAGTAACTCTCTGACTTGTGTGCGGTCTGTTTGATTCTTATTATTGAAGACCTGGTATCTTCCTCCACAGTCATTTATCAGTTTTTTCAAAAAGTCATCACTGTCTTCTATGTATCTCTGAATTGACTCACTGAGGTCGTCCCCTCTGGTGAATACAATGATGATAAAATTTCCTGAATTCTTGCCAAAATATTTTTTGATCAGTTCCACAGAGTCCTTTTCTTCCTGTGTCAATCGGCCAATCTGCAGCACCAGTAAGAACACGTGAGGTCCAGGACTCAACAAGCTGATGCATTTCAGAAGCTCCTGTTGAACGTCATCATTGGACAGAGTCGTGTCAAACAAGCCAGGGGTGTCGACCACAGCGACAAACTGCCCATCAATCTGTCCTGTTGCTTTTTGACAAAACTTGGTCACTGACTTTGAGCTGGCAGTGGAGTTAAAAAGCTTATTGCCCAAAATGTTGTTTCCAGTTGCACTTTTCCCATTTCCAGTCTTCCCAATCAGCACCATCCTGAGACACTCTCTGTTCTGAATTCGGTCATCCATTCCCATCTCACTTGGATTTTTTAGATCCCTCAGTTCAGCTTCTAGTCTTGAAACCTTCTCAGTGTGAGCCTTGCTAAACGTCTTTATTGTGAAGGATCTGGGTCCTTCAACTCTCATCTTTTCCACCTCGTCCAGCAGCTCTGGGATCTGCTGCTTGTCCTTGATGTTGAGAACCAAAGATCTTCCTCCACAGCTCTGAAGGAGCTCCTGGATGTCTTTGCTTCCTTCTACAAAGTTAACAACAGCTGGATCTTTAGGATCTGACTCCACAGTGAACACAATCATGGTGAAGTCATTGACTCGAGAGCTGAAGGTGTTCTGGAGGGTCTTTAACTCTCCCTTGTCTTCATCAGTGAGGGGACCCACAGGTAGGACCAGGATGAAGGCGTGGACACCCTCAGGATCACAGAGGGAGATGCACCTGAATGATTCCTCCATCACTGCCTCCTGAGGTTTTCCATACAAGGCAGGCAGCTCCACCAGGGAAACCCAACGTCCACACACCTCTCCCTGATGTTTAACACACTCTGATGAGCTGGAGACTGAATGAACATCTGTCTGACCTAAAATGGCCTCGGCTGCTGAAGTCTTCCCTGCTCCTCTCCTCCCACACAGAAGCAGGTTTAGAGCTGCTTTGTTGGGTCCAGACTTTGGTCTTAAGGACTCTTCAGTGAAGGTGAGGAAGGTTCCTTTGTTTTCATGCACAATGTTCTCAATCTTCTTCATTAACATGTTGTGATCATCTTTAAACATGCTGTAGTGTCTTCCTCCACAGTCTTTAAGGAGATGATTGACAGTGTACCTTTCATTCTCCTTGTGTGTCACGATGACCATCGAGTGTTTTAAAGCATCTTGTCCAAACAGACTCAGGATGAACTTCAGTGTTCGTCTGTTCTCCTCAGTGAAATCAGAAGGTTTCACTAACAGCAGCAGAACATTTGGTCCAGGAGGACAAAGACTCTCACAGCTCTTCACCTCTCTTCTCACAGCCTCATCAGGCAGACTGAACATGTCTGGAGTTTTCACTAATGTTAATGGTTCTCCTTTCCACTCTCTACAGGTAGCCACGCAGTGCCTAGTATGGGAACTTCTTTGGTAATGAACAGCGTGACCGCTGGTGATGAGGTTATCAAGTTTTGTCTGTTTGTCCTCACTTTTTCCCAGCAGCACGATCCTGATCCCAGATGCTGTAAAACAACAGAGAGAAAATAATGACAAAGTGACAATGAGGCTGAAATCACAACACTTTGTTAACAATTATATCTGTAAAGTCAGATAACCCTAACCCTGTAAAGTCTGAGGGAGACTTGATTCAAGAATGAATTTGCCAACAGCTGCTTCACTGTAATTGTTTTGTATCTGACAGTAAAGAACGTGAACATGAATTATCCTTGTTTTAAAGGTTACAACACAAATCCCATCAAAAAAGAAATACATTAAATAAGTAGATACAGCAGACCTGTATTGTTAATACAGACAGCTCCCCATAAGGGTGTTGTAGTTGTGCATAATTAACAGAATATGTTTTGTGTATGATGTGTGACATAATAAGGGGGAGCACTGTTAGAAAGTGGATGCTGTTCAAGAAGTAGAACTGTATAAAATGACAGCTGCTTTGTAGTTATTAATGAAACATCAACAATATGATTGTAAGACATTAGAGGACAACAAGTTTTTTATCTTGCTCCATTATCATGTATGGTACATTTGTGTTGCTCTCTTATCTGTACATAATGCACAAACGCTGCAGCTTGATTGGCTGTCTTGATGTGAGCAGCGTTTACATTTTCATTCTCGCCGCACCACCAGCTTTAACTGCGATTCCAGGTTACCCAGCATGCTTTGAGCAGCAAACAGTTGCTTGGCATACACAATGCAGTGTTTCCCACACATGGCGGTGGAACTCTTGATCAGTATTAGATAAAAAATACATTACACTGTTTAAGTAATTTACACATGTTTGCACCTTTCAATAGTGCTGCATTCTTTACCTGATTTTACTTATGCCCACTTAAATGTACCTCGCTTCCCTTCACCCCCACCCTGCCCATACCCCGGCCCCGCCTCTTTCAGTTTCTCTCTCTGTACGTGTCTGCTGCTTTGTTGACAGGAAACATGGAAGCAATCTAAGAACAGCGTCAAACAGAATGACAGCCCTGAAATCTATTAAAACAGCGGGTCCATATTAAACACGAGGCGTCACACCTCAAGCAATGCATTTCCAGGAGGGATGTACCAGCGGACATCCCTCTCACTATTTCTGTATGTGTGTGTGTGTTTCTGATGAGCATGTGTGGAGACCGTGCTTGTGACCAGGAGGCAGGGGGAGACTGTTCACTAGTTTACCAACATTACCACGACATCTCACAACCATTCTTCAGTGGTTTGGAGGTTATCGAGGTAGCAGCTCCGAGCCCGACTAAAGCCAACTGAATCAGCCTAAAGAAACCAGCTGTCTCCAGCTTCGGTTCATAGGTTAAAGCAGGGGACTAATATTATCTTGTGTTTAAATAATGTTCAGTCTTCTTTCTGGTTTTCTGGACATGTTAAGCTGCAGCTCTCTTTATGCAAATGCTGTAAACTTTCTATGTTAAAGTCTTATTATAACAGTTGTTGTATTTTTCTGCACTGTAGCACTGTGTTAAATACTGCTAATGACATTCTTTTTCAGACCATTTTCTGATCCCCTGCCAAGTTATATATTTAAATAATTTAATTAATATTGACGAGTAGGAAATCCTTCAGTCGGGGGCTGCCTGACTGAGTAAATGTAACTGAAGGGAGAGCTGGCGTGTGAAAGGATAAAAGATATTAAAGGGATTGTTTTTATGGCCTTCCAATGGTGAAGAATTGTGTTAGTGAGAAAAGAGGCTTCTGCAAATACATGAATAACACTGTGATTTACTCACTTTGAGACAAAAGGGTTTTCTCTGGCAAGTTTGCAGTGATTGCTGTTACTGCAGACAGCCCTGTGAAAACATGAGCAAATTCATTTGCAGCTTAATTCTTATTAAGATAATGACAACCGATGTGATCTGATGTGAAGGTGTTTCTCGCCCATTTCTGCACTTACCAAGAGATTTAACAGAGCTCATGATAGAAGTCTTTTGTTTTTTTCTTTCCTGAGCTGGTAAGCTAGCTGTTGCTTCCTCAAATGCTTCATAGCTGACATGCTCTCCATTGTTCTCCTTTAAGATTTGACCCAAGCGTGTTAACAGCTCTGAATGTTCGAGGTTCTTCTGCTCCAAGTATCTGTATTTACACTTTCTGATCATCTCTTTCAATAGAGGGTGTTCCTTGTACTGCTTGAAACCTGGACTCTCCTCTCTCTGTGTTGATATCAATAACAGTGAATGATCAAATGATCGATCACTGAAACTTTCGAGGACTCTGCAGAGACTCTGTTTGTGTTCCTCAGTGAAGTTTTCAGGCTGTAGAAGCAGCAGGAACACATGAGGTCCAGGATCAGAGACACTCGCACAGTTTGTCACATAATCTGTCAGCTGTTTGTGAGAGATGTTGACATTTAACACATCTGGAGTGTTGATAACAGCTATTTTTTTCCCCTCTAATGTTCCACTAATTCTTTGACACTGGTCTGGTTCCTTCTCAGTGTTGAACACAGTCTCTCCCAGTATGAGGTTTCCCACTGAACTCCTCTCAGACCAGCTGTTCCCCAGCAGAACAACCCTCAGCTCAGACACTGAAAAACAAAGATGAGGAAAAGATTGACTCACATTTACATTTATTTAGAGTTTCATTGCTGTTTAGTTTCAGGGGTTTGGTTACCTACTGACACATGTTACCTGCAAAACACTGAAAACACAGATTTGTTTTTTAACATCAGGATTAAAGTTTCACTCACTGTCAGGTGGCAGGAAGTTGTAGCTGTTTCTGCGCCTCAGAGGATGCAGATCATCTGTGATTGTAAGGACACAGACAGATGTAGTCACAGGTAACCACAGTCTTTCATTGCATTACATTATCACAGTTAGATTAATAAGGATATATAATATAATGTCATGCTGCATGTAATACACCTGCTCATGATAGAAACAACAGTGTCATTGCCATCAGGTGCTCCAGGTTTGTTCTTTGATCTTTAATCCAGGACTCACTGAGCTGATTCAACATGTGAGCACAAAGCTCTTTGGTTGTCTGTATGATATGTAGACAGAGAGAAGAGAGTCATCCAGACTAATAAAGTCTGACTACACTCACCTGCTGCTGCAGCCGCCATGATGTCACTCTGCTGGAAACATCAACAGGAAACTCAATGCTGGGTTTGAGAGCCTAAACAGAGAATTTAAAAGAATGTTTTTCACAACAAAAGAAAAGATGTTCAGAGCGATATGGAGCCCAGTTTGTTTCCTGCAGACAGCAAACATTTTTGGGTGTGTTTTAGTGTTTGATGTTTCTGTCTCATGGTCATTGTCTTATGTATAGTGTATCCCGTACAATACTTGATGCGTGTCTTGCCTTCATCTTTCAAACAAATGACAGAAACAGATCTGACAGAAGTCGAGGGGTCAGTGAATCCTTAAAAAACCTGCAGGTTATTTAAACTGATGGCTTAAAAGTTGATAGAACAGTTATAACATACAGACCCCTCCAGTGAAAATCCAGTGTTCCACATCTCCATGTGGTGTCCTGTGCTACAAGACACATCAGGGACAACATAAGCAGTCATCCTGTCTGCTTTTGAACTGCAGTGTACCAAGGACAGGCTGAACAACACGTTTTCACATTGGCAGGTTTGAGACGTCACAAACCTAAGGAGCCAATCCCGTTAATGGACGGGGTGACACTATGCACATCATTATGTGCAACCTACGGCAACCACTTCGGCGATGAGCGAGCCAGCTGTAACCGTCATCGTCATTTTAGTAAACTCGCTACTGACTGCTAACGTTAACGTTACTACTATAATTACTACATTTCAAGCTAGCTAAGTTTCAACTATTAGCCACTAAACGATGGCGTGTTTTGAATTCGGCTGTAATTTTATGAAAAGAGAAGCTGAACATTCCAGAACCAGTTAGAAACGTGCACAGTGGGCGGGGATTCTGCAGATTCAGGAATTTTTAATGAGGGAGGAGGAGGAGGTGCCTTGGGAGGATTTTTACAAGGTAATTAAACAATTTGCAGAAGAACATATCAGACACAATGTATTATTTCAAGCAGAGCATTTTATATGTCTTAAACATGCCTGGAGCTGCTCTTTAACACTCAAAAGGTAACTTTTATCAGTTGCACACAGACACAGCTTTGTTTCAGATGGATCTCTACTTCTCTACAACTCTAAATAAATATATCTGCTCTAAACTAAATAACTGTTTCTAAAATCATCATTTTTCTGTTGTATTGTTTATTGCTGTACTTTTCCACCTCCAGCATTGAAATCCTCTTGTACATTAATCTGAAGTCATTTGTCTAAGGGCCCGATCAGACAGAGCGCGTTTTGCAGGCTGTTTTTTTCTGCTGTTGTTAAGGCAACCACCGAATCATTAGCTGTCATTAACCTAACCGTTACATTGTAAACGGACAGAAGGCCCGCCTCTCCTTTCATCCGATTGGACAATCAGAAAAAACAGCCATGACGTCAGGCGCTTTTCTGCTTTGAGTTGAAGATTTTTCAACTCGAGGCGCTCGGAGCGGTTCCTCAAAAACGCGAGGCGCACAGAGCGGAAAAATGCGCGGGGCTCTGCAACACAAAAGCAGCACGCAAAAAAGCGTCTCATTGAAAACAATGACAAAAAAGCCCCCAACTGCGCTCTGTCTGATTGGGCCCTAAAGCTGACGGTGTGTCAGATGAAGTATGAATCAGGCACTATGATGTGTGAGTGAACAGAAAGCTGTTCCAACTTGGTTATTAGAGTTCACAAGCTGTGAACGGACAACACCCACCTGAGGACAGGTGATTACATTTAAAGTACTGACGTGTGATAGTGCTGACGTAAAATAAGTTCTATTTATCAAAAACTACTGATAGATTATTCTTCTTTATTTATGGGTCATGAGTTGAGTTGAAATTTGAATAATAATTCATCACTTGCCACCATTTCAAGATAAAAAAAGTGGAAGTCAAAACAGTTCAAAGAACGTGTGAATGAAAAAAGCCCTGAAGAGGCCCTCATGTGATGCAAGATGCTTCATAACAACCTGAGTCCAAATAAAGATGCATGAGACTAATTCATATTGAAGAGGAAAGATAAACTTGGAGCAACAAATCAATGATGCAAAGACCAGAGACAAAGAGAACAAAGATCAACAAGGAGACACAACAGACACCAACAAACAGGAAATGATTAGTTAAAGCAAACACTGTCAATTTTAACCTCAAATTAATTATTTTATGAACGTTGATTCAAACAAAAAGAAAATCACTTTCCAGACGCCAAAATAACTCAAACATTCAAAAAGCTGCGTAACCATGGCTTCTGTGTTTTCTTGTAGAATCTATTAAACAAGAGGTCCTGATAGATATTAAGGATGTCTTATGTCTTTGATGTAGAGTGAACAGACATTTCCTTCACATGGAGTCTCTCACATGTTATATTGCTGCACATTTGCAGTAGAAAAAACATGTCTGATCGGAGGTATCGACTTCCTCTGCTGACGTCTGAAACGGCGGCCTGACATTTCCTTTCCTGAATGTTTGTCACAGACTTCTCAGTCAATCAGCTCATTTCAGAGACATTTCAGAGATTACACAGAGACTGAAGACTCATCAGGACCGCTTCAGACTAAAATACACACAATACATTTTTCACATGTTGTTTGATGGATGTCATGTATTTTAAGCTCAACACACAGACTGCTGATTTAGGCCTAGTTGTAAGAACAGGCACAAAACACATATTACATGTTACAGCAGTAAATTGTTCACACAGTAAACCTACACTGTGACAACATGGATCACAGAGACACCACGTCACAGTGATCATAAACGATGAGTCTGAAGAATCTGATGAGAGCATGTTTGGGGATTTTTCAGGTAATGTAAATCTGTAACATTCTGCAGCTGCTAAATCAACTCTTCTGACCCATCACCAACACAGATATTATACATTATAGATTATTATCACTTTCATTACTTTGTTGTTTTTCTTTATCTAGTTTTGGTCGAGTTCACTCACCTCATGAATTTCTTGCTGCGACACAATCAGCAGTAAAAGTGAAAGTAAAAAAGTCTCCCACCAGCCACAGCATGTCGGACTGAACAATGCTTTCATTTCCTGTTTGCTTAGAAATCTGTCAGTCAGAGTCGGTTAACTCAGACTCTGTTCTTACTGGCTGTGTCAGACAATACAGACTTCTGATTGGCTATGGGAAGCAAGTCCCACCCCTTCATGCTACAAGTTCAACTGTACAGTACAGAGAAACAAGAGGAGCTGCTCGAGTTAGGAAGATGTTCACACATCATTTTACCTGTTGATGTAAAACGTGAATGTGACATGTAGTGTCAAAGCAGCTTTGTGTGGTCGCAAAGACTAGAAAAGCGCTGTATAAATAAAGTAAATTAAATAAATTAATGATCTAAATCTTATAAAACACACATAACAGGTTTAACCTATAACGTGAGTATGCTTTTTCTGTGTAGGATACATACACTGTGAGCAGAAATACGGACCGATCGCGACGTCAGAGACGGGTACAGAGCATGAGACACACACAGATCTGTCACATCGTCTCCTCTCCTGATGTCTGTCTCCTCCCCATGCAGCATGATAACTCTGATAAACTACACGTGGATGAGATGTAGTTTAAGCTTTATAAAGGTTAGAACTACGGGACCGATCGTGATCCTATCGAGTCGGGGCGGAGCATTAGAAACACACACAGATCGGTGTCATCACTGCGCTGCATGATTATAAACTGCTCACTGCTGAATCACATTGTTATGAATTCTGATAAACTGCTCATAGATCACACTCTGGATCATCTCTCTCTGACCCGCGCCGTCTCTCCCTCTCATCAGTTCGGGATCGTCCAGTATTAAAAACTTTAAAGCAGTCTCCTTACTGAAGAAAAATACAATGCCACCCGCCAGAGTGGCTGGTAAGAGTGAGTGACTTACCCGCCGCTGCCCAATTCTACCCGCATGTGGCGGGTTGGCGGGTGTTAATGTCAAGCCCTGAGTGTATCCCATATAATAATTGATGCACGTCTCGCCTGCAGAGTTGTAGGTGTCAGTGAATCCTTAAAAAGCTTGACTTTAAAAACTTTACGCTGCAGCTTATTTAAACTGAAGGCTTTAAAGTTTATTGAACAGTTACGAGATTTAACACTCAAAAGATAACTTTGATCAGATTTATTTCAGATTAATTTCCTTCTTACACTCTGAATGAAAATATCAGAGTGTAAATATAAACTATAACAGTGTTTCTAAAATGATTGTACTTTTCCACCTCCAGCATTTAAATCCTCTTGTGCATTAATCTGAAGTCATTGGTCTAAAGCTGACGGTGTGTCAGGTGAAGTTTCTGTTTTACTATCAGGCACTATGATGTGTGAGTGAACAGAAAGCTGCTCCAACTTGGTTATTAGAGTTCACAAGCTGTGAACTGCTGTCATTTTTATGCAGTTCTCAGACCCTCACGGACTCACGCACTCGACGCCTGTTGCATTAAAGTCTGTGAGTGTTCAGTGCTTAGGCTTTAGGGTGGAGATTGGGATTGGGCCCTAGACTCTGCTGGAGCCTCCTGCTCCTCTTAGACCCCACCCTCCCACTGCTTCTCCTGTGCACACACCCCTCTGCTCATTATCCAGTCAGCACCTGCAAGCTTCTTCCATGCCACTGACTCTCCCCCTCATTTGTCTGTCAGCCAATAGTTTGCCAGCCTGCTCATCCTGCCACACACCTGTGGCTTGTTAGCTCATTACCCCTCAGTACTTAAACATCCATCTTGCCTTTGTCATTTGCCAGATCGTAGTTTGGGCTTCTGCCTGCTTTGCATCCTCTCTATTTCTGTATGTATTGCCTCTTGGATTTTGACCTGTGTTTGCTACCTGTTCCTGAACTTGTGCCTGTCGCCTCTGCACCTCTGCCTTACTCTGATTTGTGGTTTTGACCTCTGGAAAGGACTGAACTTTGCTCTGCCTGACAAACAAAGTAAAATAACTGTTGCTGCCTTACTCCTGCCTCTGCCCTGTGATTCTGCGTATGGGTTCTCTCTGATTTGTGACAGAGTGAGCAAACAGAAAGCTGCTCCAACTTGGTTATTAGAGTTCACAAGCTGTGAACGGACAACACCCACCTGAGGACAGGTGATTACATTTAAAGTACTGACGTGTGATAGTGCTGACGTAAAATAAGTTCTATTTATCAAAAACTACTGATAGATTATTCTTCTTTATTTATGGGTCATGAGTTGAGTTGAAATTTGAATAATAATTCATCACTTGCCACCATTTCAAGATAAAAAAAGTGGAAGTCAAAACAGTTCAAAGAACGTGTGAGTGAAAAAAGCCCTGAAGAGGCCCTCATGTGATGCAAGATGCTTCATAACAACCTGAGTCCAAATAAAGATGCATGAGACTAATTCATATTGAAGAGGAAAGATAAACTTGGAGCAACAAATCAATGATGCAAAGACCAGAGACAAAGAGAACAAAGATCAACAAGGAGACACAACAGACACCAACAAACAGGAAATGATTAGTTAAAGCAAACACTGTCAATTTTAACCTCAAATTAATTATTTTATGAACGTTGATTCAAACAAAAAGAAAATCACTTTCCAGACGCCAAAATAACTCAAACATTCAAAAAGCTGCGTAACCATGGCTTCTGTGTTTTCTTGTAGAATCTATTAAACAAGAGGTCCTGATAGATATTAAGGATGTCTTATGTCTTTGATGTAGAGTGAACAGACATTTCCTTCACATGGAGTCTCTCACATGTTATATTGCTGCACATTTGCAGTAGAAAAAACATGTCTGATCGGAGGTATCGACTTCCTCTGCTGACGTCTGAAACGGCGGCCTGACATTTCCTTTCCTGAATGTTTGTCACAGACTTCTCAGTCAATCAGCTCATTTCAGAGACATTTCAGAGATTACACAGAGACTGAAGACTCATCAGGACCGCTTCAGACTAAAATACACACAATACATTTTTCACATGTTGTTTGATGGATGTCATGTATTTTAAGCTCAACACACAGACTGCTGATTTAGGCCTAGTTGTAAGAACAGGCACAAAACACATATTACATGTTACAGCAGTAAATTGTTCACACAGTAAACCTACACTGTGACAACATGGATCACAGAGACACCACGTCACAGTGATCATAAACGATGAGTCTGAAGAATCTGATGAGAGCATGTTTGGGGATTTTTCAGGTAATGTAAATCTGTAACATTCTGCAGCTGCTAAATCAACTCTTCTGACCCATCACCAACACAGATATTATACATTATAGATTATTATCACTTTCATTACTTTGTTGTTTTTCTTTATCTAGTTTTGGTCGAGTTCACTCACCTCATGAATTTCTTGCTGCGACACAATCAGCAGTAAAAGTGAAAGTAAAAAAGTCTCCCACCAGCCACAGCATGTCGGACTGAACAATGCTTTCATTTCCTGTTTGCTTAGAAATCTGTCAGTCAGAGTCGGTTAACTCAGACTCTGTTCTTACTGGCTGTGTCAGACAATACAGACTTCTGATTGGCTATGGGAAGCAAGTCCCACCCCTTCATGCTACAAGTTCAACTGTACAGTACAGAGAAACAAGAGGCGCTGCCCGAGTTAGGAAGATGTTCACACATCATTTTACCTGTTGATGTAAAACGTGAATGTGACATGTAGTGTCAAAGCAGCTTTGAGTGGTCGCAAAGACTAGAAAAGCGCTGTATAAATAAAGTAAATTAAATAAATTAATGATCTAAATCTTATAAAACACACATAACAGGTTTAACCTATAACGTGAGTATGCTTTTTCTATGTAGGATACATACACTGTGAGCAGAAATACGGACCGATCGCGACGTCAGAGACGGGTACAGAGCATGAGACACACACAGATCTGTCACATCGTCTCCTCTCCTGATGTCTGTCTCCTCCCCATGCAGCATGATAACTCTGATAAACTACACGTGGATGAGATGTAGTTTATGCTTTATGAAGGTTAGAACTACGGGACCGATCGTGATCCTATCGAGTCGGGGCGGAGCATTAGAAACACACACAGATCGGTGTCATCACTGCGCTGCATGATTATAAACTGCTCACTGCTGAATCACATTGTTATGAATTCTGATAAACTGCTCATAGATCACACTCTGGATCATCTCTCTCTGACCCGCGCCGTCTCTCCCTCTCATCAGTTCGGGATCGTCCAGTATTAAAAACTTTAAAGCAGTCTCCTTACTGAAGAAAAATACAATGCCACCCGCCAGAGTGGCTGGTAAGAGTGAGTGACTTACCCGCCGCTGCCCAATTCTACCCGCATGTGGCGGGTTGGCGGGTGTTAATGTCAAGCCCTGAGTGTATCCCATATAATAATTGATGCACGTCTCGCCTGCAGAGTTGTAGGTGTCAGTGAATCCTTAAAAAGCTTGACTTTAAAAACTTTACGCTGCAGCTTATTTAAACTGAAGGCTTTAAAGTTTATTGAACAGTTACGAGATTTAACACTCAAAAGATAACTTTGATCAGATTTATGTCAGATTAATTTCCTTCTTACACTCTGAATGAAAATATCAGAGTGTAAATATAAACTATAACAGTGTTTCTAAAATGATTGTACTTTTCCACCTCCAGCATTTAAATCCTCTTGTGCATTAATCTGAAGTCATTGTTCTAAAGCTGACGGTGTGTCAGGTGAAGTTTCTGTTTTACTATCAGGCACTATGATGTGTGAGTGAACAGAAAGCTGCTCCAACTTGGTTATTAGAGTTCACAAGCTGTGAACTGCTGTCATTTTTATGCAGTTCTCAGACCCTCACGGACTCACGCACTCGACGCCTGTTGCATTAAAGACTGTGAGTGTTCAGTGCTTAGGCTTTAGGGTGGAGATTGGGATTGGGCCCTAGACTCTGCTGGAGCCTCCTGCTCCTCTTAGACCCCACCCTCCCACTGCTTCTCCTGTGCACACACCCCTCTGCTCATTATCCAGTCAGCACCTGCAAGCTTCTTCCATGCCACTGACTCTCCCCCTCATTTGTCTGTCAGCCAATAGTTTGCCAGCCTGCTCATCCTGCCACACACCTGTGGCTTGTTAGCTCATTACCCCTCAGTACTTAAACATCCATCTTGCCTTTGTCATTTGCCAGATCGTAGTTTGAGCTTCTGCCTGCTTTGCATCCTCTCTATTTCTGTATGTATTGCCTTTTGGATTTTGACCTGTGTTTGCTACCTGTTCCTGAACTTGTGCCTGTCGCCTCTGTACCTCTGCCTTACTCTGATTTGTGGTTTTGACCTCTGGAAAGGACTGAACTTTGCTCTGCCTGACAAACAAAGTAAAATAACTGTTGTTGCCTTACTCCTGCCTCTGCCCTGTGATTCTGCGTATGGGTTCTCTCTGATTTGTGACAGAGTGAGTGAACAGAAAGCTGCTCCAACTTGGTTATTAGAACCAAGCTGTGAACGGACAACACCCACCTGAGGACAGGTGATTACATTTAAAGTGCTGACGTGTGATAGTGCTGATGTAAAATCAGTTCTATTTATCAAAAACTACTGATAGATTATTCTTCTTTATTTATGGGTCATGAGTTGAGTTGAAATTTGAATAATAATTCATCACTTGCCACCATTTCAAGATAAAAAAGTGGAAGTCAAAACAGTTCAAAGAACGTGTGAGTGAAAAAAGCCCTGAAGAGGCCCTCATGTGATGCAAGATGCTTCATAACAACCTGAGTCCAAATAAAGATGCATGAGACTAATTCATATTGAAGAGGAAAGATAAACTTGGAGCAACAAATCAATGATGCAAAGACCAGAGACAAAGAGAACAAAGATCAACAAGGAGACACAACAGACACCAACAAACAGGAAATGATTAGTTAAAGCAAACACTGTCAATTTTAACTTTAGACTTCTCAGTCAATCAGCTCATTTCAGAGACATTTCAGAGATTACACAGAGACTGAAGACTCATCAGGACCGCTTCAGACTAAAATACACACAATACATTTTTCACATGTTGTTTGATGGATGTCATGTATTTTAAGCTCAACACACAGACTGCTGATTTAGGCCTAGTTGTAAGAACAGGCACAAGATTCATATTACAAAAAACAAAGCAGTAAGGAAAAGAAAAAGAAAAGCCCGCACACTTGCTCAAAAAAGATAACTTGTTAAAAGATGACTTGTGTATTACCATGGTTACATCATCGTACGATGATCCACGACATAACGTGTTTAACAATTGCAAAACCAGAGCAGAGACTGTTTGTCGCCTACATGTAAACTGTAATCAAGCACGAAAACTCGCGTCTCCTGCTTCCTGTCGGCACACACAACCTCACACTGTGTGATGCAGGTGTAGCCACTATATGTAAACACTCATGATCCACTCCCTGAACTGTCCGTTTATGTAACCACAGCGTTAACCAGCACCGGAAGGTGCCGGGAATATATTCACTTACAAGCCACCCCGCATAACAGTAGTTAACAGTAATTAACTCTGTGTACTTTGAGAGCTCATGCTTGTTCACGTGTTGCTGCACATTTAAAACTATAAAACATGTCTTGACACTACATGTCTCAGCACTACTGCTAACTATGGCCTTTATGTTGATGTAAACATTTGTAACAGTCCTACAAGTGAAATATTTCTTCATCTAGTTTTGGATAAAGAGTTTACTCACCTGCTGGATTACTTGCAGTGACGTCTTTCTTTCCTTCTTTAACCTTTGTGTCTTTCATGACCTCTTTAATTCAAAGGCATGTATGCAGCACCTAAAGTTATATGAGAGACAGACGCAGAAACAGAAAAAAGTCTAAAATATTATTTCGAATATTTATTTTATTTTTTTAAGTTGCACCAAGGTTGTATGAATGTTTGCTCATATTTATAGAAAAAATAAGTATGTGTTCAGAAGTATGTGAAGTGATTAATTTTATTAACTGGTATAATTTCAGTTCACTTACAGATACATACAGAGGTACCATGTCTGGATCTCAAATATGTTTGTAATAATTAAGCTTGAAGCGGAGTGTTCTTTAAGCTTGTTGTCATGACGATCGTCCCTCGATAAAAATGTATTTTATGATAGCATGTATTTTTTTTATTGCTAAAGTGAAGATGGAGGTATAAAGTTAATGTGTTGAATGAAACGTTATTCTGAACTTTAGACTCTGGTAGTAAAAAACAGACAAGATTTGTCTGTACATCTATAGACTTCAGTTTCAGCAAATATAAAATACTATTGCAAACCTAAAAGCATTTGGATTCATTCTTTAGTCTTTGCTGCCAGGTACAGACAGCAGATATGATAGACTCACCTGGGACAACCTTTCCTTTTAGCAGAGTGGGCTGGACAGGTGATATCTGTAATGATTTATCAGATTTTATATCAAATAGCCTGGTTAATGTTTAACATTTAAGTACTGGAAATCTCATGCATATCCTCCCTCATCAAAAGTCATGTCATAGTTTTTTTTTAATAACTAACTAACCTGCTTTTCTCAGGATTTTTCATCATTCACACATTCTAAATGTTTAAGGAAAAAAAGTCGTGAAAGAAAAAAAGGTGAGTATCTTCCTCCGTTGGAAAAGGGCTGCGGTAACCCCATGCACAAATGACATCACAACCTGCGTTCACCAGCCGTCCTGCTGTGTGATTATAGGAACAGTTATTGTGTCATTTGGCAGCACTTTTGATTGCTCTCTCATTCTCTCTCTTTCCCACACACACTTGCATCATACTACCCACATGCCTCTCACACACACCTTTAAAGGTGCAGGTAGCTTGGAGACATAACCCAGCCTTGCTTAGGCCATCTTGTGGAGTGATCCAGGCCAAGTCTAAAACATTCTCATCCAACTCTTGCGGCCCTATCCAACATGTTGAACCCGTACAAGAAGCAACCACCTATGTGGTAGCACCAGCTCTTTCTCTCTTTATCTCCCCCTCTCTCCCACACACATATGTGTGCCACTCTTCTTGTTTGGTTTCATAGACTCAGCTGCTTGCAGAGTAGTTGTATGGTAGTTGTTTATTTTGTTGGATGATACGTGATTGTGATTATGCTACTATTAAAGAGCAGTGTTCTGTGATTAGGTGAGCCTCTGCATTGTAGAAACAGCTGGTTATGAAGGTCAGTTGTCAGATTCAAACCTTTAACTTTTAGCATGTGGTAAGGGAATGACTTACTGATCCTAGTGTGGCCTGTAATTATTCATTCCTATTCATGATCTTTATTAAAATGAATACTTTGATTATTTGTCATGTTTTACTTTTAACAAATCTGCTCAAACCAAATCCATATATATATATTCAAAAGTAAGGATTTTAATTGTGTTACAAGGGCTAAAAATATGAGAAAAATAGGCTTCTGTGCTTCAATTAATCATTAAATCAAATATTCAAAGTGTATTTGTATCACCACTTCCAGATTATACAGAGAAGTGCAATTTAAAGTTCAAAGCTCACTTGCATTTATGACATGATTTCTGCTGTTTGATGACGTTAATGATGCTTATAGCTGGAAATAAAAAAGTATCCGTCACAGTGGAGTGTGTTTGTTTGCACTTTAGATTACGCTACACAATACTTACAAGCTGATATTAAGACAAACGTAGACTCTAGAAATATTTATACAAATAAGACACAAAATAAAAAGATTGTATTTATTTAGAATATAAATACAGTAAAATAAGTTGTTAAAATCCTTCATGAAATGATTTTTAATCTTAAGCAAGGCTGCAGAAGTTTGAAGTTCATGTTTACAGATATGAGTGGCTAAAAGCTGCCTCGTCTTGTAAGCTACTTAATGAGGTCCCATTTTTTTCACCTGGTTGTCCACGTTTCAGATGCATGACACAAAGTTTGTTAGGCCATAATTAGTAACATTGGAACCCTGAAGTCCAGTAACAGCCTTTCTGAATGTTTCTAAATGTGTAATGGATTTACTTGTGAAGCTCGGTGCTCCAGTGTTCAGGTTTTGGGAGGTGCTGCAGTAATAAAGGGAGAGATGCACCTATAGCCAGTACTGCAGTACTTGTAAACCCAGAACAAGAGGCCTTGATAAATGTGATTATACCTGGTGTTGACAATATAAAAAAACAGACGCTCTTTGAGGCTCACAGTGTTATTTTAGATGCTGTCATTTAGACCGGAGTTAAACTACTAGTTCAAAGTGTTTCCTAAAAATCCAACTCCTAATTTTAACTTTACAATATGTGTTGTAGGCAAAAACACGTTTTTTTCTTTACATTTCTGATACTAAGTAGATTTTTTCCAGCGTCCACAGTAACCGTAGCTTAGCTCAAGGTGTGAATTAAAATGTGTTTTAGATAGAACCCAGTTCCTCCCACAGTGTCTCCTCTGCAGGGAGAAACAAACTAATGAGCTTTAGTCTGTTTGATCAGTTCATCACATCTTGTATTAAAAACAGATCACACAACAGGGATACACTTCCTTTTTATTCCTTATTAATCTTTTATAACAATAAACACAGAACACAAAGATCAAACACAGAACATACAATTGACAACAACATGAAGGAAATCTACATTTTTTGTTTCCGTGGCATAACAAATATCGTGTTCATACGCTGATGTACAAGAAACTAACAACATCTCTTCTGAACAAGCAGAGTTTACAGTCGCACTTTAATAAACTACATTTTTATTTAATCTGTAACTAACATCACCGAAATTAAGAAAAGCAAAACAGAAGCAAAATCCCACCAAAGTGTTTTTTTTATAAATGATGTCATATTCAGTTATGTGTAATCATTAAGTATTATTAGAGCAGTGGCTGCAGGCTGTGTTTAAGAAGTCCCTATAGTACTGTGGTCAATGTCATAAAATGTCTGAAGTTCATCACAACACAAACCACAACTTCCTGTCCCCTAATTGTTGCTGTTACAATCACATATTGTCTCTTAGTATTACACACAAATAATTATTTTTATTCATTTATTGACGCTAACAAAACGTAGTATTCTTCTCTAGATCATCGTGTGGTGTGATTAGTTAATGTCCGCCATCGAAGATTTGTGTTCAATAAAGGGTCATTAAATTGTTTTTCTTGTCTCCGGCACCAAGTTTCTTATGTCTTATTTAAGCTGTAACTCCAGCCTGGTTAAGCTTTAAGTATATTTAAAGACATGTAAATACCCTGCATATTTCTGGGTAATGAGTCACGTCTGATGAACTTGTATAAGCTGTGCTGTCGTGACTTCTCCTGTGTTTTTGCTCTATTTTGCAATCATGACCACCGGAGATAAACTGTAATTCACCACCACAACAACATGATCAAAGCCTGAGACAAGAAATGTCTGAGCTGTACAACAATGTGAGATTTTACAAATGATGTATTCTGTACTCGGTCAGTTAATGCCATAAGGTTGGTGGATATGGTACCAAGAAACCTGACGGTCACCGAGAATGGTAAGCAATACAGTGTATTCCACGGCAACATTTGCAATGAAATTCCTGTTTTTTAAAGCGTCAGTCTTCAGAAAAAATCATTAATGAGCCCAGGTATAGGAATCGTTGCCAGAATGATCTTTCGCCTTCACTGAATAGTTCTGGCATCATGTCATTTATTTGTTTTTCATGTACTTGCTGCAGACTTTTCTTTTCCTCCTCATCTTTCACGTTGTTCATTTCTTGTTCTTGATTTGTCAGTATCTTGTTCATTTTTGTCAGAGTTCCTGCCTTTTTGGTCACAATTTTCAGTAACTCATATGTTTCTCTTTGATGTTTTTTCTTTTGTTGTTCTTCGTTGTGGGCTTTAAGTGCTTTTAGGATGTCATATTGATAATCTTTCTCTTTCATTTCTGTCTCATGTTTTACCTTCAGGGCTGCTGATTCCTCTTTGTGTTTCTCTTTAAATTCATTAAACTCTTCAGCTTTCTTTCTTGCTTCCTCTTCATGTGTCTTCTTCATATTCTCCATTTCTGTCTTATGTTTCTCCTCAATGGCTTTTTTCTCCTTTTCCTCTTGTTGCCGTCTGATTCGATCCTCTTCCTTTCTTTTTTTTTCATCAGTTTCTTTTTCCTGTTTGTATTCTTCTTTGAGCTTTTTCAGTTTTGTTTGTTCCTCAGTTCGTATCTGTTCATTTTCTTGAAATCGTTCAGTCCACCATTCTTTTTGCTTTTTCTCCCAGTTCTCTCTTTCTTTTTTCATCTCTTCTCTGGTCTCCTCCAGCTTTCTGTCAATGGTTTCCTTGTCCTCAGACTCTGACTTTATCTTTTTCTCCAAAGCTGCTAATTGCTGTTCCAACTCCTGTCGGTGAATGTCTTCCTGTTGTTTTCTCTTCCTGTCTTCTTCTTCTCTTTTGTTCTGTTCTTTCTTTCTCTCCTCGCGTTCCTCGTTGATTTTTTCCTCCTTTTCTTTCAGCTGTTTTGCTCTCAGCTCTCTTTCCTTTTCAGTTTCTGCTCTCTGTTCTTCCATTCTTCTTTTCATTGCTTCCATTTCTTCTTCATGTTTTCTTTGAAGTTCCTCCCTCTCTCTCCTCATCTCTTCTTCCTTCTCCTTCAGGATCCTCTCCATCTCTTTCTTTATAGCTCCTTCAGCTTCTTGCAGCATCTCATTGGTGAAGCAGCTGCCTCCATTTTCCTTCACCATTGTGTCGATCTTTGTTATCAGCTCACTGACTTGTGTTTGGTTTTGTTTATCATAGTTATTAAACACATGGTATCTTCCTCCACAGTCAGTGATCAGTTTCTTAAATGAATCATCACATTTCTTTTCAATGTATTCTTCAATTGATCTCTTCTCATGTTTTAATGTGTCTCCTCTTGTGAAAAGAATGATGGTGAACTTTTCTGCATTCTTTCCAAATCCTTCCTTGATCAGTTTTAATGTCTCCTTCTCCTCTGGTGTTAACCTGCCAATTTGTAACACCACCAGGAAGACGTGTGGTCCTGGAGCCAGAAGACTGATGCATTTTATCATCTCTTCATGAACCTCTTCATGGGACAAAGTCGTGTCAAACAGGCCAGGAGTGTCGACCACAACTACTGGACGGCCGTCCACTTCACCATGTGCTTTCTGACATCGTTTGGTGACTGATGTTTGACTTGATTCAGCCTCGAAGTTGTTTCTTCCTAGAATGGTGTTTCCTGAAGAGCTCTTTCCACTGCCAGTCTTCCCGATCAGCACAATCCTGAGACACTCTGGGCTCTGCTTCTCATCATCACCTGAGAAATAAGAAAGCTTTAAGTTACTTTAAATTCTGATGTTTTTAAATGATGGCCTGCAAGGTAAAACGTTAAACAGGTTGTTTATGACCCAGAAAATGTATCTTATTTATATTTATAAAATGTATGTTACTTACAGCTGAGCAGGCTTTTTGCTTTCAGCTCAGCCTGTAGTGTGCTGATCTTCTCTATTTGTGCATAAGCAAATGTTTCTGTTGTGTAGCTGATTGGTTTGTCTTCGTAGAGTCTCATTCTTTCCACCTCGTCCAGCAGCTCTGGGATCTGCTGCTTGTCCTTGATGTTGAGAACCAAAGATCTTTCTCCACAGCTCTGAAGGAGCTCCTGGATGTCTTTGCTTCCTTCTACAAAGTTAACAACAGCTGGAGCTGTAGGATCTGACTCCACAGTGAACACAATCATGGTGAAGTCATTGACTCGAGAGCTGAAGGTGTTCTGGAGGGTCTTTAACTCTCCCTTGTCTTCATCAGTGAGGGGACCCACAGGTAGGACCAGGATGAAGGCGTGGACACCCTCAGGATCACAGAGGGAGATACACCTGAGTGATTCCTCCATCACTGCCTCCTGAGGTTTTCCACACAAGGCAGGCAGCTCCACCAGGGAAAGCCAACGTCCACACACCTCTCCCCGATAGACTTAGACTTAGACTTAGACTTAGACTCAACTTTATTGATCCCTTTGGGATGACTCCCTCTGGGAAATTCAGTCTCCAGCAGCTTATACAGTACAATACAATAGGAAAGAATCAGCACACAGAGGGTAAAAAATAAAGATCAAAATATATATATCTATCGATATATATATATATATATATATAAAAAAGTACAAACGATGTTTAACACACTCTGATGAGCTGGAGACTGAATGAAGATCTGTCTGACCTAAAATGGCCTCGGCTGCTGAAGTCTTCCCTGCTCCTCTCCTCCCACACAGAAGCAGGTTTAGAGCTGCTTTGTTGGGTCCAGACTTTGGTCTTAAGGACTCTTCAGTGAAGGTGAGGAAGGTTCCTTTGTTTTCATGCACAATGTTCTCAATCTTCTTCATTAACATGTTGTGATCATCTTTAAACATGATGTAGTGTCTTCCTCCACAGTCTTTAAGGAGATGATTGACAGGGTAACTTTCAGTCTCCTTGTGTGTCACGATGACCATCGAGTGTTTTAAAGCATCTTGTCCAAACAGACTCAGGATGAACTTCAGTGTTCGTCTGTTCTCCTCAGTGAAATCAGAAGGTTTCACTAACAGCAGCAGAACATTTGGTCCAGGAGGACAAAGACTCTCACAGCTCTTCACCTCTCTTCTCACAGCCTCATCAGGCAGACTGAACATGTCTGGAGTTTTCACTACTGTTAATGGTTCTCCTTTCCACTCTCTACAGGTAGCCACGCAGTGCCTAGTATGGGAACTTTTTTGGTAATGAACAGCGTGACCGCTGGTGATGAAGTTATCAAGTCTTGTCTGTTTGTCTTCACTTTTTCCCAGCAGCACGATCCTGATCCCAGATGCTGTAAAACAACAGAGAGAAAATAATGACATAACCTCATAATGAGGCTGAAATCACAACACTTTGTCGACATGAGGGAGTCCCTTCAGTCATCTCCAGGCTGAACAATATTCTAGTTCTATTCAAAGTTTAAAGATTCTGTTAAAATGTAATTTTTAAAACACAATTACATCTGGAAAAGCACTGATCCAACAGCGCACTGTTTTTGGAAAGAAATGAATTCATATGTTGTCTAAATAGAGCACAGGGTGGATAGAAATGTTTGTAAGCACATCACTTTTTGATGAGATGTTAAACTTGAACAATTAGATTATTAGAAGATGTAAATAGATGATCTCATTTCTGCAAAAATGTATCATAGTTGACCTGATGGAAAGAGCCTTAGCCCACCAAGTTTTCATTGGTTGGGTTTTCGCAGAAAAAAAAACTAACTCATATTCAATCCAGGAGCTGCAGCTTGACTGTTGTTCGAGAGTCTGTTAGACCTATTTTTAGTGGAACCAGCTGAAGCTTCACTTTTAAATCTCCTGTGAGGAACTTTCAGTTTGTGTTGATTTTGGCGCCCCCTGTGGACGAAGCCGCACCTCTCATCTCTGATTTTTCCCCGTTCATCCTGCTTAAGTGGTGGTTTTTAACCAGAAATCTCATCCTGCTTTCTTTAACAGTCATATGTATCACTCAATTTAATTGTTTGCCCTGGGAAATGTAAACAAAGACACCATGCAGTTTATAGCTTTGACTGACGCCTACCCCCCCGCCTGCAGTTTCAGGCATCAAACATAACTACACAGAAATGATCAAGCTTGTCGCTGATGGTCTGGTTTGCATTTGTAGGTCATATACAGTCATCACATTTCAGTCTGTTTCATAACCAGATAAAAACTCCTCACAGGAGCTTTAAGGAACGAGGCCTTGTGGGTAACGTATGCATGTGATGTAGTCTGTTATTGTGAGTTACAAGTGTGAGGATGCAGCATGAACACAGTGAAGCAAATGTTTCTATGTGTTGTTGAGTAACAGCAGTCAGCAGAAAGAGTCCAGATAAACTCAGGTTCAAGTACAGCGGTTGTGAAAAAAATGGTGCGTTGTGTTCACTGCTGAGGGATTAAAGCACGTTTTATGTAACATTAGCACAACGCCTCACAACCATTCTTCAGTTGTTTCTTAGTTAGCTAGGTGACGGCTTTGTGCCGGGCTAAAGCCAACTGAATCAGTCAAAATGTACTTTTTGCCTTCCAAAGGGGAAGAACTGTGCAAAAGATGTTTCTATATGATTGATACTGTGATGAAGTTACTCACTTTGAGACGGAAGGTTTCTCTCTGAGAGCCAAAAGTTTTGAGTGATTCTTTTAACCGCAGACAGCCCTGTGAAAACATCAGCAAATTAAATTGCAGCTTAGTTCTATAAATAAGATCAGGAGAGCTGATGTGAACAAGGTGTTCATTGTTGTCAAATTGTTTCTGCACTTACCAACAGATGTAACAGAGCTCATGATAGAAGTCTTTTGTTTTTTTCTTTCCTGAGCTGGTAAGCTAGCTGTTGCTTCCTCAAATGCTTCATAGCTGACATGCTCTCCATTGTTCTCCTTTAAGATTTGACCCAAGCGTGTTAACAGCTCTGAATGTTCGAGGTTCTTCTGCTCCAAGTATCTGTATTTACACTTTCTGATCATCTCTTTCAATAGAGGGTGTTCCTTGTACTTCTTGAAACCTGGACTCTCCTCTCTCTGTGTTGATATCAATAACAGTGAATGATCAAATGATCGATCACTGAAACTTTCGAGGACTCTGCAGAGACTCTGTTTGTGTTCCTCAGTGAAGTTTTCAGGCTGTAGAAGCAGCAGGAACACATGAGGTCCAGGATCAGAGACACTCGCACAGTTTGTCACATAATCTGTCAGCTGTTCGTGAGAGATGTTGACATTTAACACATCTGGAGTGTTGATAACAGCTATTCTTTTCCCCTCTAATGTTCCACTAAATCTTTGACACTGGTCTGGTTCCTTCTCAGTGTTGAACACAGTCTCTCCCAGTATGATGTTTCCCACTGAACTCCTCTCAGACCAGCTGTTCCCCAGCAGAACAACCCTCAGCTCAGACACTGAAAAACAAAGATGAGGAAAAGATTGACTCACATTTACATTTATTTAGAGTTTCATTGCTGTTTAATTTCAGGGGTTTGGTTACCTACTGACACATGTTACCTGCAAAACACTGAAAACACAGATTTGTTTTTTAACATCAGGATTAAAGTTTCACTCACTGTCAGGTGGCAGGAAGCGAATGCTGTTTCTGCGCCTCAGAGGATGCAGATCATCTGCGAAGGACACAGACAAATGTAGTCACAGGTAACTAAAGTCTTTCATTGCATTACATTGTCACAGTTAGATTAATAAGGATATATAATATAATGTAATGCTGCATGTAATACACCTGCTCATGATAGAAACAACAGTGTCTGTAATGAAGAGCCCATCATTACTGGTGACTGACGGCTTGGTTGCCATGTAAATATTGCACACTGGGTTTGGTTAGAGGCACAACTTAAATTATTAATGGCACTTAGCACTTTGATAGCGGTATTTGCACTTTATTAGCGATCTTTGCACAGTACATTTATTACATTGCATATTTGCACATTTCAGGATTAAACATTATTTATTGATTGTGTACAAACAGTATTTATCTACGTGTTAAGCCCATGATTGAGGTGGTCTTCCGGCGGGTGCTGGCTTGAGAGCGCTGCTCCGCCTAAAAGAGAGGGGAGTTAGAAAGCTCCGATGATGCTGTTCGTTTACGTGCATTAATAATTAACAAACGGTGACATGTGTTCCGTTTAGGGTTTGCAGTATGTTGTATGTGTTGATCGTGGTAATAAGTGTGTGTATAGAGATGTTTCGGTCCTGAACGATTCGTTCAAAAAGAATGAATCTTTTCAGTGAACGGAATGATCCGTTCACTTTCATGCATCAAAGTCGTTCCTTTCGTTCACTTGGTTCCGCTCGCGGCTCCCCACTTCTTGTTTTAGGAAACCAGACTGATTGATGTTAGCACGAGCCAATTGCGTTTCAGAGGAGGGCTGTTTGTATCACATCTAATGTATCAAATCACCATCATTGGTTAGGAGAATGACTGAACGTATCGCTTGACCGATCGTCTCTCTCTCTCTCTGTCTCTCCCTCGCTCTCGTTCACTGAACGAAGACCATTCTCGTTCACTGAACGAAGCGAGCGACCCGATTAGGTGCATCTGTGTATACAGGTCAATTCACAGATGTGTAAACCACTGACAGATGAACACAAACTAAACTATGTTTATTTATTTATTTAGAAATTATAATGTCAGAAGGTTTTGTAATGGGCAAGTTGGGCCAAGTAGACCAGTAATGCAATGGGAGCCGTATTTTTCGTGAACGAGTGAGAGTGAGTGAGTTACGGGTAAACCGGAAATGTCACTGAACGACCTGGTGAACGAATGTAATGAACGAATCGTTCAGCTGAACGAGATCCGAAGATCCGGGTCACTGAAGTGAACGAGAGTTGACATCTCTAGTGTACTAGTGCCTTAAATGTAGATTGATTTATAAGTTGTGTGATCACTCACCTGTCTTGTCCTGTGTCCGCTCCAGGGTGTTCGGGCCAAAAGATTCCCCCGGGTAACGGACACCCAGATAAACGTTCCGGGAGGGACCAAGGGATAAGATAGGCAGAGGGGAGGTGGAATAGTGTGGTGTATATTTATATTTAGTGTAGATACAGGTAATGGGGTTTATTTGGTGTTAAATAGCAGTCTATGTTTATTGTTAATATTAAAGATAGGGGTATAATGTATACCTATTTCGTCAGCTCATTTTCTTTATTTCATAATATTTTGGAGAGCACCTCCAAATAGAATGGTCCAATACGAGTCTACCAGTGGCACAGTATAAAAGGCGCCATACATCATCTGTCTGGGTTGCTGGTCATAGTTATGTTGGACCCGGTTAACCGCTGCTGTTTTTTTGTTGATGGCTGAATAAACATGTCTTTTGGTACACCTTACCACCGACTTTCTGTCATTTTCCACCCTGTACACTGCATCATCCAGCCGCTGAACGGGTCATTCTAACAGTGTCATTGCCATCAGGTGCTCCAGGTTTGTTCTTTGTTCTTTAATCCAGGACTCACTGAGCTGATTCAACATGTGAGCACAAAGCTCTTTGGTTGTCTGTATGATATGTAGACAGAGAGAAGAGAGTCATCCAGACTAATAAAGTCTGACTACAGTCACCTGCTGCTGCAGCCGCCATGATGTCACTCTGCTGGAAACATCAACAGGAAACTCAATGCTGGGTTTGAGAGCCTAAACAGAGAATTTAAAAGAATGTTTTTCACAACAAAAGAAAAGATGTTCAGAGCGATATGGAGCCCAGTTTGTTTCCTGCAGACAGCAAACATTTTTGGGTGTATTTTTGTTTGTTTGATGTTTATGTTTGCTTTATGTATAGTTTATCCCATATAATAATTGATGTATGTCTTGCTGTTATGCCCCGTCTGGGGGTGGCTGAGACATGTGATGAATGAGACCCATCTCCCTCGAGTCCCAAGCAGCCACAGACAAAAAAGTCAATGTTCAAATACGGCGTATTTAATTACAGCAAAAAAAAGTATATAATTTAACGATGACAAATTAATTCAACTGAACTTCATGGTGAATCAAAGTAACAAACAAACAATTCTAACTCAGAGGGCAAATGATCTAACCTAACAGATCAAAGAAAACAGAAATACAACCACTTACCTCCCCAACTAATATTTCAGGAGAAAACAACCTTAAATAAGATAAATAAGAAAATAAATAAGATTCACCCTACGCTCCGGCTTCTTACGCCAGCTGTTTTCAGATGCAACCAACCACCTGGAGAGGCTGATGATACACCAGCCAATAAGCTCCGGGGACTGGCGCACACCTATTGGAATATACGCTCACTCACAGATGTATTCAGCACAAGCACATACACAACTTAAGAATAATAAATAACAAAAAAACACATTACGACTATACAGTCGTAACACTTACCATCACCTTTTTAATTAACAGGTCTGTTAACTTTAAAAAACCTTAACCTGCAGTTTATTTGAATGAAGATTGATGGCTTTAAAGTTGATCTAACAGTTACAAGATTTAACAATCAATAGATAACTTTTATCAGAGTTGCACACAGACACAGCTTAATTTCAGATGGAATTCTCTACTTACACTCTGACTAAAAAATATCTGGACATGAGAACAAAAGCTAAATAACAGTGTTTCTAAAATCTAATTTTCTGGTGCATTGTTTAGATGTTTTAATGAGATGGTTATGGTTTATTGTTAAATTCACTTGAACATTAATATGAAGTCATTTGTCTAAAGCTGACAGTGTGTCAGATTGAGTTTCTGTATTACTATCAGGCACTATGATGTGTGATTAAACAGAAAGCTTGATTAGTAGAGTTCACAAACTGTGAAAGGACAACACCCACAGGACAATTTTTGATTACATTTTCAGTACTGACGTCAACTAAAATTGACCCTTGAGGAGCACCTTGGCTAAAACGGGAATTTCCAATAACCACATAAAATTTTCTATTTGACAGATAGAAGCAAGTTAGGAGTTAATTAGCAATCAGTTTCGGGGCAATAATTTACATTGGAAAGATAATTTAGAAATCGGCTGACGGTGAGATGGTCAAGATTAGTTTTATTAAAATGGGCTGACTAGTTGCATGTTAAAATAAGAAGGGAAAATACCAGAGGCCATGGAACAGTTCATAGTGGATAAGATGAAGAGACAAATAGTGGACAGTATATATTTTAAAAGCTTAGAGGCAATAATGTCAAGCTGGGAGAAGGATTTAATTTGAGCAACAGTTTTACAGGACAGGGAGCGAAAATGGATGAAGTTTATTCAGCACTGCACAGTTCAAGGGTGAGACAAAGAGGATGCATGTGTCTGAGACAATCAGAGACCTAATAGTCTCCACCATTTTCACAAAACTGCAAAACTAATGCAATATCAATTACCTTAAATAAGATTGTGAAATTGTGGCAATTTCTGGAAATCAAACCTGAAAAATAGGCTGACCTTGCTTCTTTGATAGCAGTCTGATAGTTGGTCATATGACTTCTTAGGCTGGAGATATACTTGCTTTATAAACTTGCGTTCACGCACACAACCGGCTGTGTCATGAACTAAATTGTTCACATACTTGGCTCTCCAGTACGGGTGTTACTGGAGGATACCTCCAGAGGGCACACCAGAGAGCTCAGGCCATATGAAACTTCCGTGCAGGATGTAAACAACAGACATGGCGTCACTCGATGAGGTTACTGTTATGTTAATTCTGAGATAAAGGCAGAACAGCGACAGCCGTTGCCACGGGAATCCACATTTCCCCGGCTCCTACATGTTCCTACGTGCACGGGCGTAACGGTCCGGACTTGTTTCCATTTAGTTTTGCAGGTTTCCACGTCAACTTCTAAAACAGAACTTATCTGTCTGCAGCTGTTTGACAGGCGTGTTTGTCTCTGTGCAGTGGCAACAACACATCGTACAGATTTGGATATTGCGGACTTGGTCTATCAGCTTATAATAAAAACTCAGTTCACTGCAATTGTACATCATACTCATGACTCACATTCCTCTCATCAATGTTTTGTTCGATTTCTTTTTTTGGAACACAAAAACACAAGTGAACACAAACTGGGTGACAGATATAAGTGAATGTACAGCAGTAATGATAGCATATTACAAAATATTACAATGTTACTGTTACGTTTTCCTTTTTGCAGAAACAATAACGCTGACAGCCAACAAAGAAAGAACTCAGGGCGGACGTGAGGCAGTCAAAGAAAAAAAATTAAATGAAAGTAAACAACAAACATAGGTTTGAAAAATGTGGTGGAAGGAGGAACTGTGGGGGTTGTGCAAACAAAATAAACAAAGTACAACAAAATAGGGCCTAGCTCAACTCTATCTGTGAGGAAAGAAAACGAAAACTAAAGGCCTGACTACCTTATCTACAAAGTGTCTGAATATAATAAAAGTACAACAGTGGCAACAACCCATAACCTGGTGTGGTAACAATTTCCTGCTAAGTGCGTGAATGTAAAGGGTACCCCAGCCTTACCTCAGCTCTACCTCCCCACCACAAACCATCTTAGACAGAAGCAACAAGAGGGCAAAACAAAGCAAAAGAGAGGCTTTTAAAATGGTGCCCTACGTCTCTGATTGGCTAATTGGCTGGAGTGTGAGCCAATCCACAGCTCTTCTGGAGCTCACAGGTGGCAGCCAATCTTCCACTTCTCACCTGCAGGACAAAGGGAGAAGAGAGCAAGAGAGAGAGAGAGAGACACCTGCACACACAACTCTATACACTTAACAGTTACAAATATATTACAATGTTACAGGGTCCCTCATTATGTGACTCCAGAACCTAATCCCAATAAGACAATCCATTGCCCAAAATGTCACTTAATCTGTTCAGCGTGCTTTCATAAGATGCCAATTCAGCCATTGCATTGGCCCATTCCTAGTTCAATTCATTTTGACCACGACCTATCACAATCTGCCAGAGCTGAAATGGCAGTTCTTGTGGCTGCAAGGGGAACTGCCTGTTTTTTCCGAAGCAATACATTTCTTTTCCCACTCCTATCGCTTTATATCTTAGGGTTAGGGTTAGGGTTCCTTTTGTTTTCTTTCCCTCTCTTCCTCCTCTCTATTTTTCTGTTCTCTCTTTCTCCTTCTGCTTTTCCTTCTTGCAGCATCTCATTGGTGAAGCAGCTGCCTCCATTTTCCTTCACCATTGTGTCGATCTTTGTTATCAGCTCACTGACTTGTGTTTGGTTTTGTTTATCATAGTTATTAAACACATGGTATCTTCCTCCACAGTCAGCGATCAGTTTCTTAAATGAATCATCACATTCATTTTCAATGTATTCTTCAATGGACAGCTCCTCGTGTTCAAGTGCGTCTCCTCTTGTGAAAAGAATGATGGTGAAATGTTCTGCATTCTTTCCAAATCCTTCCTTGATCAGTTTTAATGTCTCCTTCTCTTCTGGTGTTAACCTGCCAATGTGTAACACCAACAGGAAGACGCGTGGTCCTGGAGCCAGAAGATTGATGCATTTTATCATCTCTTCATGAACCTCTTCATGGGACAAACTGTTGTCAAACAGACCAGGAGTGTCGACAACAACTACTGGGCGACCGTTCACTTCACCATGTGCTTTATGACATTGTTTGGTGACTGATGTTTGACTTGATTTGGCTTTAAACTCGTCTCTTCCTAGAATGGTGTTTCCTGAAGAGCTCTTTCCACAGCCAGTCTTCCCGATCAGCACAATCCTGAGACACTCTGGGCTCTGCTTCTCATCATCACCTGTAAAATAATAAGACCCAGAGTTACTTTAAGTGCTGATGTTTTAATAGAATAGCCTGCAAGGTATTATATTAAACTCGTCGTTTATGACCCAGAACATATATTTATAAAACTTATTGTACTTACAGCTGAGCAGGCTTTTTGCTTTCAGCTCAGCCTGTAGTGTCCTGATCTTCTCTATTAGTACATAAGCAAATGTTTCTGTTGTGTAGCTGATTGGTTTGTCTTCGTAGAGTCTCATTCTTTCCACCTCGTCCAACAGCTCTGGGATCTGCTGCTTGTCCTTGATGTTGAGAACCAAAGATCTTCCTCCACAGCTCTGAAGGAGCTCCTGGATGTCTTTGCTTTCGTTTACAAAGTTAACAACAGCTGGAGCTGTAGGATCTGACTCCACAGTGAACACAATCATGGTGAAGTCATTGACTCGAGAGCTGAAGGTGTTCTGGAGGGTCTTTAACTCTCCCTTGTCTTCATCAGTGAGGGGACCCACAGGTAGGACCAGGATGAAGGCGTGGACACCCTCAGGATCACAGAGGGAGATACACCTGAGTGATTCCTCCATCACTGCCTCCTGAGGTTTTCCATACAAGGCAGGCAGCTCCACCAGGGAAAGCCAACGTCCACACACCTCTCCCTGATGTTTAACACACTCTGATGAGCTGGAGACTGAATGAACATCTGTCTGACCTAAAATGGCCTCGGCTGCTGAAGTCTTCCCTGCTCCTCTCCTCCCACACAGAAGCAGGTTCAGAGCTGCTTTGTTGGGTCCAGACTTTGGTCTTAAGGACTCTTCAGTGAAGGTGAGGAAGGTTCCTTTGTTTTCATGCACAATGTTCTCAATCTTCATCATTAATGACAAAAGGTTGTCTTCAGCCATGCTGTAGTGTCTTTCTCCACAGTCTTCAAGGAGATGTCTAAAAGAAACGCCTGTTTCACCCCCCCCATGTGTGCTGATGACCATCGAGTGTTTTAAAGCATCTTGTCCAAACAGTCTCAGGATGAACTTCAGTGTTCGTCTGTTCTCCTCAGTGAAATCAGAAGGTTTCACTAACAGCAGCAGAACATTTGGTCCAGGAGGACAAAGAGTCGGACAGTGTCTCACCTCACTTCTCAGCATCTTCACAGACGCACTGGAAGCTTTCCCTACTGTTAGAGGCATTCCTCTCCACTGTCCAGCCTCCACCAATTGTTTGGATGCAAAATGCTCTGTTAAAAACTCAGTGATGAAATCACCAAGCTTTGTGATTTTGTCGTCCTTGTTCCCAAGCAGCAACATTCTGAATTCCAATGCTGTTATAAATCAAAAACAAGAAACAGAGCGATATTAAGTCATTAACATGATTTAATTGAAATTTGGAGTTGAAATCTCTTTATCTGGTCAACTCTTTTTTGAAAAGAAATAACTATACACAGAAATGTTTACCTTTAACTTGTTTCTAAATGAATCTTAGCAACACCATACTTACTTACTTACTGACTAACAAACATACATACATATATAAGTTAAGCATAAATAAATGTTACCTTTTGTCTAAGGTTTGCCTCTGTGTATTTACATTATTGCAATCAGCTGATAACACTTTTTTTTTTAAAATATAAATGCTGCATAATCTTGAACATAATTTACTGTGCTTTAATGTCATATAATAACTTTCCACTGCAGCTTCCTTTGCGCACAGCAGACTGGACTAAACAAAGTCCAGTCCTTGTAACAAATAGGGAATTGATTGTGAATCTGGAACCAATTTAAATCCAGAATTTAATTTGGATCGAATCGTGACCTCAACAATCAAATCCAATTGTGAGATATTGGAAGATTCAAACCCTTTAAGCATAACCTCTCTGCATTACAGTTTACCAATTTTCAAACTTTTCTTTACACTTATTTAAATGTTTTATTTTTACATATATCATATCTATCTATATATATATATATTTTTCACTTCTGATCTCTTTATCACCTGTCTTTGATTTGATTTTATAAGCAATATTTTCCATTTATGCGTATTGTATCAGCATTGTTGGAGGGAGACTAACAACAAAGAGTATCACTTTCAATAACAACTGAAACTATTTTACATGACAAATAGAGAACTTGTATCAATAACTTGAATGAATGTCTTACTGAACCTGATTTTAAAAGAATAATAAACTCTCAAATCAAATCAAATGATGCCTGCCAAGCTGTAATAATGTGAGGCTGTTTTATTAAACTTGTATCATGTTTACCAGTTTGGGTTTGCTTTTTTGGTAGTTTACTTACTTTCTCCTGAGGGAGGCGCTGTAACACTGTTATCACTGCCACACTGCCCTGTAAAAAGATGACACCATTAACTTACAACATCATGTCTTCATGTAATCAATAATAGTTTTTGTAAACAATGATTCACTTTTTTATTTGATGCTGTTCCTGCTCTTACTAGCAGAAGTAACAGCGTCAATGATCCCAGGTCTAATCAAAGCAAATTTTATTTGTATAGCGCCAAATCATAACCAAAGTTATATCAAGACACTTTACAGAAAGAGCAGGTCTAGACGGACTCTTTGTTATATTATTTAGAGAGAGACCCAACATGAATCCACCATGAGCAGTACTTAGCCTCATTTTCTCTTGTTCTAGGGTTTGTATGTCACCAGTGGCATCCATGAACACATCACAGCTGACATGTCTCATTATTCTCCTTCACAATTTGACCCAAACGTGTTAACAGCTCTGCTCCAAATATCCGTATCTACATTTTCTTGATATGAGAACCAGTGAATGGCCAAATGATATATCACTGATGAGTTGAAGGACTGCAGAGTCTCACTTTGTGTTCCTCAGTGAATTCTTCAGGCTGTAGACTCACTCACTTTTAAACCTGTAGATAACATTCTAATTCCTGTAAATAATTTCTCTTCTTGAGCGTTTTTTCCTAGAAATATAGAGGTATGGTGTAGGTAACTTTGATTAACTTAAACATTTCTAGTGTTCAGTAAATGTGTTGAGTTCCGCTGTACCACTGCAGAAATGTTGGTGCCACTTTAGAGCTAAACACAAAATCAACTGCTGAAATGTTCTATATATTTTTACTCTGTGTCATAAAGCTCCATTGTTGTCTAAAATGTTCCTTCATTACCCTGAACACACACAGAGGTTTATTTTGACTCAGTCACAAACACTGTCCTGCTGCTCAAATTACTCACCAAGTCTTTTGAAGAAATAAAATATTTATTGGTGAAAAATTAAGTTGGAACATGAACTTGAAGATGAGTGCTGTAGACAGGCTAGGGAAGTGAGACATTTGGAAGAAGAGACAGGCTAACTGATTCAGTCTTTTCAATGAATTTGTTGACCATAAGAAAAACAATGGCATCCTATGGCAGCCCTATTATAATTTATTCTCAAAAGGTTTACGCTGCAAAGGTTTAAACCTTTGAAGACTTGCTGGCATGCTTGGACGGCAA